>NW_027077403.1:405000-555909 GCF_963924675.1 Phocoena phocoena | reverse complement strand
TAACCCGTACGCTAACACTAACCCGTACCCTAACACGTACGCTCACCGTAAACCGTTGTCGTACCCTAACCTGTCCACTAAAACGTCCCCATCCCCTAACCCTAACCCTAGCCCTAACTCTAACCCTAACCCTTACCCGAAGCCTTACCCTAACCCGTCCCTTAATCCTAACCCGTACGCTAACACTAACCCGTACCCTAACACGTATGCTCACCCTAAACCTTTGTCTTACACTAACCTGTCCCCTAAACCGTCTCCGTCCCCGTCCCCATCCCCATCCCCTAACCCTAACCCTAACCCTACCCCTAACACTTACCCAAAGCGTTATCCTAACCCATCCCCTAATCCTAACCCCTACGCTAACACTTACCCATACCTTAACACGTACGCTCACCCTAAACCATTGTCGTAAACTGACGTGTCCCTTAAACCGTCCCCGTCCCCTAACACTAACCCTAACCCTAACCCTAACCCTAACCCAAACCCTAACCCTTACGCGAAGCCTTAACCTAACATATTCCCTAATCCTAAAACGTACGCTAACACTATCCCGTACCCTAACACGTTTGATCACCCTAAACCGTTGTCGTACCCTAACATGTCCCCTAAACCGTCCTCATCCCCGTCCCCTAACCCTAACCCTAACCCTAACCCTTACCCGAAGCCTTACCCTATCCCGTCCCCTAATCCTAACCCGTACGCTAAAACTAACCCATACCCTAACACGTACGCTCACCCTAAATCGTTGTCGTACCCTAACCTATCCTCTAAACCGTCCCAGTCCCCTAACCCTAACCCCAACCTTAACCCTAACACTTACCCGAAGCCTTACCCTAATCCGTCCCCTAAACCTAATCTGTACACTAACACTAACCAATACCCTAACACGTATGCTTAACCTAAACCCTTGTCGTACACTAACCTGTCCCCTAAACTGTCCCCGTCTTCTAACCCTAACCCTATCCCTAACCCTAACCTTAGCCCTTACCCTAAGCCTTACGCTCACCCGTCCCCTAACCCTAAACCGTACGCTAACGGTAACCCATACCCTAAAACGTACGCTCACCCTAAACCGTTGTCTTAACCTAACCTGTCCCCTAAACCGTTTCCGTCCCCTAACCCTAACCCTAACCCTAACCCTAACCATAACCATAACCCTAACCCTTAGCCGAAGCCTTACACTAACCCGTCCCCTAATCCTAACCCGTACGCTAAAACTAACCCATACCCTAACACGTACGCTCACCCTAAACCGTTGTTGTACCCTAAACTGTCCCCTAAACCGTCCCCGTCCCCTAACCCTAACCCTAACACTAAACCTAAACCTTACCCGAAGCCTTACGCATACCCGTCCCCTAATCCTAACCCGTACACTAACAATAACCTGTACCCTAACACGTACGCTTACACTAAACCATAGTCGTACATTAACCTGTCCCCTAAACCGTCCCCGTCCACTAACACTAACCCTAACCCTAACCCTAACCCTAACTCTTACCCGAAGCCTTACCCTAACACATTACCTAATCCTAACCCGTACGCTTACACTAACCCATACCCTAACACGTACGCTCACCCTAAACCGTGGTCGTACCCTAACATGTCCCCTAAACCGTCCCCGTCCCCTAACCCTAACCCTAACCCTAACCCTTACCCGAAGCCTTACACTAACCCGTCCACTAATCCTAAACCGTAGGCTAAAACTAACCCATACCCTAACACGTACGCTCACCCTAAACCGTTGTCGTAAACTGACGTGTCCCTTAAACCGTCCCCGTCCCCTAACACTAACCCTAACCCTAAACCTTACCCAAAGCCTTACACTAACCCGTCCACAAATCCTAACGCGTACGCTAAAACTAAACCATACCCTAACACGTACGCTCACCTTAAACTGTTATCGTACCCTAACCTGTCCCCTAAACCGTGTCCGTCCCCTAACCCTAACCGTAACCTTAAACCTTACCCGAAGCCTTACCCTAACCCGTCCCCTAATCCTACTCCGTACGTTAACACTAACCCGTACCCTAACACGTACGCTCACTCTAAACCGTTGTTGTACCCTAAACTGTCCCCTAAACCGTCCCCGTCCCCTAACCCTAACCCTAACACTAACCCTAACCCTTACCCGAAGCCTTACACTAACCCGTCCCCTAATCCTAACGCGTACGCTAACACTAACCAGTACCCTAACACGTACGCTCACCCTAAACCGTTGTCGTACCCTAACCTGTCCCCTAAAACGTCCCCATCCCCTAACCCTAACCCTAGCCCTAACTCTAACCCTAACCCTTACCCGAAGCCTTACCCTAACCCGTCCCCTAATCCTAACGCGTACGCTAACACTAACCAGTACCCTAACACGTACGCTCACACTAAACCGTTGTCGTACCCTAACCTGTCCCCTAAACAGTCCGAGTCCCCTAACCCTAACCCAAAACCTAACCCTAACCCTAAACCTAACCCTAACACTTACCCGAAGCCTTACACTAACACGTCCCCTAATCCTAAGCCGTACGCTAACACTAACTCGTACCGTAACACATACGCTCACCCTAAACCATTGTCGTACCATAACCTGCTCCCTAAACCGGCCCCATCCCCTAACACTAACCCTAACCCTAACCCTAACACTTACCCGAAGCCTTACCCTAACACATCCCCTAATCCTAACTCGTACGCTAACACTAATTCGTACCCTAACACGTACGCTCACACTAAACCGTTGTCGTACCCTAACCTGTCACCTAAACCGTCCCCGTCCCCTAACCCTAACCCTAACCCTAACCCTTACCCGAAGCCTAACACTAACCCGTCCCGTAATCCTAACGCGTACACTAACACTAACCAGTTCCCTAACACGCACGCTCACCCTAAACCGTTGTCGTACCCTAACCTGTCTCCTAAAACGTCCCCATCCCCTAACCCTAACCCTAGCCCTAACTCTAACCCTAACCCTTACCCGAAGCCTTACCCTAACCCGTCCCATTATCCTAACGCGTACGATAACACTAACCAGTACCCTAACACGTACGCTCACCCTAAACCTTTGTCTTACCCTTACCTGTCCCCTAAACCGTCCCCGTCCCCGTCCCCATCCCCTAACGCTAACCCTAAACCTACCCCTAACCCTTACCCAAAGCCTTACCCTAACCCGTCCCCTAATCCTAACCCGTACGCTAACACTAACCCGTACCTTAACACGTACGCTCACCCTAAACCTTTGTCGTAACCTAACGTGTCCCCTAAACCGTCCCCGTCACCTAACACTAATCCTAACCCTAACCCTAACCCTTACACGAAGCCTTACCCTAACACATTCCCTAATCCTAACCCGTACCCTAACATGTACGCTCACCCTAAACCATTGTCGTACCCTAACATGTCCCCTAAACCGTCCCTGTCCCCTAAACCTAACCCTAACCCTAACCCTAACCCTTACCCGAAGCCTTACGCTAACCCGTCCCCTAATCCTAACCCGTACGCTAAAACTAACCCATACCCTAACACCTATGCTCACCCTAAACCGTTATCGTACCCTAACCTATCCTCTAAACCGTCCCCGTCCCCTAACCCTAACCCCAACCCTAACCCTAACCCTTACCCGCAGCCTTACCCTAACCCGTGCCCTAAACCTAACCCGTACACTAACACTAACCAGTACCCTAACACGTACGCTTAACCTAAACACTTGTTGTACACTAACCTGTCCCCTAAACTTTCCCTGTCCTCTAACCCTAACCTTAACCCTAACCCTAAACCTTACCCTAAGCCTTACGCTAATCCGTCCCCTAATCCTAACCCGTACGATAACAGTAACCCGTACCCTAACACGTACGCTCACCCTAAACCGTTGTCATAACCTAACCTGTACCCTAAACCGTTCCCATCCCCTAACACTAACCCTAACCCTAACCATAACCCTTACCCGAAGCCTTACCCTAACCCGTCCCCTAATCCGAACCTGTATGCTAACACTAACCTGTATCCTAAAACGTACGCTCACCCTAAACCATTGTCGTACCCTAACCTGTCCCCTAAACCGTCTGCGTCCCCTAACCCTAACCCTAACCCTAACCCTAACCCTAAACCTAACCCTAACCCTTACCCGAAGCCTTACACTAACCCGACCCCTAATCCTAAGCCGTACGCTAACACTAACTCGTACCCTAACACATACGCTCACCCTAAACCATTGTCGTACCATAACCTGTTCCCTAAACCGTCTCCGTCCCCTAACCCTAACCCTAACCCTAACCCTTACCCGAAGCCTTACCCTAACCCATCCCCCAATCCTAACTCGTACGCAAACACTAACTCATACCCTAACACGTAGGCTCACCCTAAACTGTTGTCGTACACTAACTTGTCCCCTAAACCATCCCCATCCCCTAACCCTAACCCTAACCCTAACCCTTACCCAAAGAATTACCCTAACCCGTCCACTAATCCTAACGCTTACGCTAAAACTAACCCATACCCTAAAACATACGCTCACCTTAAACTGTTATCGTACCCTAACCTGTCGCCTAAACCGTCCCCGTCACCTAACCCTAACCCTAACCCTAACCCTTACCCGAAGCCTTACCCTAACCCGTCCCCTAATCCTACTCCGTACGTTAACACTAACCCGTACTCTAACACGTACGCTCACCCTAAACAGTTGTTGTACCCTAAACTGTCCCCTAAACCGTCCCCGTCTCCTAACCCTAACCCTAAACCTAAACCTTACCCGAAGCCTTACCATAACCCGTCCCGTAATCCTAACCCGTACGCTAACAATATCCCATACCCTAACACGTACGCTCACACTAAACCATTGTCGTACCCTAACCTGTACCCTAAACTGTCCCCGTCCCCTAACCCTAACCCTAAACCTAACCCTTACCCGAAGCCTTACACTAACCCGTCCCCTAATCCTAACGCGTACGCTAACACTAAACAGTACCCTAACACGTACGCTCACCCTAAACCTTTGTCGTACCCTAACCTGTATCCTAAAACGTCCCCATCCCTTAACCCTAACCCTAGCCCTAACTCTAACCCTAACCCTTACCCGAAGCCTTACCCTAACACGTCGCCTAATCCTAACGCGTACGCTAACACTAACCAGTACCCTAACACATACGCTCACCCTAAACCGTCGTCGTACACTAACCTGTCCTCTAAACCTTCCCCATCCCCTAACCCTAACCCTTACCCTAACTCTAACCCTAACTCTTATCCGAAGCCTTACCCTAACCAGTCCCCTAATCCTAACCCGTACGCTAACACTAACCCGTACCCTAACACGTACGCTCACCCTAAACCTTTGTCTTACCCTTACCTGTCCCCTAAACCGTCCCTGTCCCCGTCCCTATCCCCTAACCCTAACCCTAACCCTACCCCTAACCCTTACCCAAAGCCTTACCCTAACCCGTCCCCTAATCCTAACCCGTACGCTAACACTAACCCGTACCTTAACACGTACGCTCACCCTAAACCGTTGTCGTAACCTAACGTGTCCCCTAAACCGTCCCCGTCCCCTAACCCTAACCCTAACCCTAAACCTTACCCGAAGCCTTACCCTAACCCGTCCCCTAATCCTAACCCGTACGCTAAAACTAACCCATACCCTAACACCTACGCTCACCCTAAACCGTTTTCGTACCCTAGCCTATCTTCTAAACCGTCCCCATCCCCTAACCCTAACCCCAACCCTAACCCTAACCCTTACCCGCAGCCTTACCATAACCCGTGCCCTAAACCTAACCCGTACACTAACACTAACCAGTACCCTAACACGTACGCTTAACCTAAACCCTTGTCGTACACTAACCTGTCCCCTAAACTGACCCCGTCCTCTAACCCTACCCGTAACCCTAACCCTAGCCCTTACCCTAAGCCTTACGCTAACCCGTCCCATAATCCTAAACAATACGCTAACAGTAACCCGTACCTTAACACGTACGCTCACCATAAACCGTTGTTATAACCTAACCTGTCCCCTAAACCGTTCCCGTCCCCTAACCCTAACCCTAACCCAAACCATAATCCTTAATCGAAGCCTTACCCTAACCCGTCCCCTAATCCTAACCTGTATGCTAACACTAACCCGTACCCTAACAAGTACGCTCACCCTAAACCATTGTCGTACCCTAACCTGTCCCCTAAACAGTCCACGTCCCCTAACCCTAACCCTAACCCTAACCCTAACCCTTACCCGAAGCCTTACACTAACCTGTCCCCTAATCCTAAACCGTACGCTAACACTAACCCGTACCCTAACACGTACGCTCACCCTAAACCATTGTCGTATAATAACCTGTTCCCTAAACCGTCCCCTAACCCTAACCCTAACCCTAACCCTAACCTTAACCCTAACCCTTACCCGAAGCCTTATCCTAACCCATCCCCTAATCCTAACTCGTACGCTAACACTAACCCATACCCTAACATGTAGGCTCACCCTAAACCGTTGTCGTACACTAACCTGTCCCCTAAACCATCCCCGTCCCCTAAGACTAACACTAACCCTAACCGTAACCCTAACCCTTACCCAAAGCCTTACGCTAACCTGTCCACTAATCCTAATGCGTACGCTAAAACCAACCCATACCCTAACACGTACGCTCACCTTAAACTGTTATCATACCCTAACCTGTCCCCTAAACCATCCCCGTCCCCTAACCCTAACCCTAACCCTTACCCGAAGCCTTACCCTAACCCGTCCCCTAATCCTACTCCGTACGTTAACACTAACCTGTACCCTAACACGTACGCTCACCCTTAACCGTTGTTGTACCCTAAACTGTCCCCTAAACCGTCCCCGAACCCTAACCCTAACCCTAACACTAACCCTAAACCTTACTTGAAGCTTTACCCTAACCCGTCCCCTAACCCTAACACGTACGCTAACAATAACCCGTACCCTAACATGTACGCTCACACTAAACCATTGTCGTACCCCAACCTGTCTCCTAAACCGTCCCTGTCCCCTAACCCTAACCCTAACCCTAACCCTTACCCGAAGCCTTACACTAACCCGTCCCCTAATCCTAACGCGTACGCTAACACTAAACAGTACCCTAACACGTACGCTAACCCTAAACCGTTTTCGTACCGTAACCTGTCCCCTAAACCGTCCCCGTCCCCTAACCCTAACCCTAACCCTAACCCTTACCCGAAGCCTTACCCTAACCCGTCGCCTAATCCTAACCCGTACGCTAAAACTAACCCATACCCTAACACGTACGCTCACCCTAAACCGTTGTCGTACCCTAACCTATCCTCTAAACCGTCCCCATCCCCTAACCCTAACCCCAACCCTAACCCTAAAGCTTACCCGCAGCTTTACCATAACCCGTGCCCTAAACCTAACCCATACACTAACACTAACCAGTACCCTAACACGTACGCTTAACCTAAACACTTGTCGTACACTAACCTGTCCCCTAAACTGTCCCCGTCCTCTAATCCTAACCCTAACCCTAACCCTAACCCTAGCCCTTACCCTAAGCCTTACGCTATCCCGTCCCCTAATCCTAAGCCGTACGCTAACAGTAACCCGTACCCTAACATGTACTCTCACCCTAAACCGTTGTCATAACCTAACCTGTCCCCTAAACCATCCGTGTCCCCTAACCCTAACCCTAACCCTAACAATCCCCGTCCCCTAACCCTAACCCTAAACCTAACCCAGGCCTAAACCTTACCCAAAGCCTTACCCTAACCCATCCAATAATCCTAACGCGTACGCTAAAACTAACCCATACCCTAACACGTACGCTCACTTTAAACTGTTATTGTACCCTAACCTGTCCCCTAAATCTCCCCGTCCCCTAACACTAACCTTAACCCTAACCCTAACCCTTACCCGAAGCCTTACCCTAAACCGTCCCCTAATCCTACTCCGCACGTTAACTCTAACCCGTACCCTAACATGTACGCTCACCCTAAACCGTTGTTGTACACTAAACTGTTCCCTAAACCGTCCCCGTCCCCTAACCCTAACCCTAACACTAACCCTAAACCTTACCCGAAGCCTTACCCTAACCCGTCCCCTAAACCTAACCCGTACGCTAACACTAACACATACCCTAACACGTACGCTCACCCTAAACCGTTGTAGTACCCTAACCTGTCCCCTAAAGCGTCCCCATCTCCTAACCCTAACCCTAGCCCTAACTCTAACCCTAACACGTACCCGAAGCCTTACCCTAACCCGTCCCCTAATCCTAATGCATACGCTAACACTAACCCATACCCTAACACGTACACTCACCCTAAATCGTTGTCGTACTCTAACCTGTCCCCTAAACCGTCCCTATCCCATAACCCTAACCCTAACCCTAACTGTAACCCTAACCCTTACCCGAAGACTTACCCTAACCCGTCCCCTAATCCTAACCCGTACGCTAACACTAACCCGTACCCTAACAGGTACGCTCACCCTAAACCTTTGTCTTACACTAAACTGTACCCTAAACCGTCCCCGTTCCCGTCCCCATCCCCTAAACCTAAGCCTAACCCTACCCCTAACCCTTACCCAAAGTCTTACCCTAACCCGTCCCCTAATCCTAACCCGTACGCTAACACTAACCCATACCTTAACACGTACGCTCACCCTAAACCGTTGTCGTAACCTAACGTGTCCCCTAAACCGTCCCCGTCCCCTAACACTTACCCTAACCCTAACCCTAACCCTAACGCTTACCCGAAGCCTTACCCTAACACATTCCCTAATCCTAACCCGTACGCTAACACTAACCCATACCCTAACATGTACGCTCACCCTAAACCGTTGTCGTACCCTAACATGTCCCCTAAACCGTCCCCGTCCCCTAACCCTAACCCTAACCCTAACCCTAACCCTTACCCGAAACCTTACCCTAACCCGTCCCCTAATCCTAAACCGTAGGCTAAAACTAAGCCATACCCTAACACGTACGCTCACCCTAAACCGTTGTCGTACCATAATCTATCCTCTAAACAGTCCCCGTCCCCTAACCCTAACTCCAACCCTAACCCTAACCCTAACCCTTACCCGAAGCCTTACCCTAACCCATCCCCTAATCGTAAATTGTACGCTAACACTAACCCGTACCCTAAAACGTAGGCTCATCCTAAACCGTTGTCGTACACTAACCTGTCCCCTAAACCATCCCCGTCCCCTAACCCTAACCCTAACCCTAACCCTAACCCTTACCCAAAGCCTTACACTAACCCGTCCCCTAATCCTAACGCGTACGCTAACACTAAACAGTACCCTAACACGTACGCTCACCCTAAACCTTTGTCGTACCCTAACCTGTATCCTAAAACGTCCCCATCCCTTAACCCTAACCCTAGCCCTAACTCTAACCCTAACCCTTACCCGAAACCTTACCCTAACACGTCGCCTAATCCTAACGCGTACGCTAACACTAACCAGTACCCTAACACGTACGCTCACCCTAAACCATCGTCGTACACTAACCTGTCCCCTAAACCTTCCCCATCCCCTAACCCTAACCCTTACCCTAACTCTAACCATAACTCTTATCCGAAGCCTTACCCTAACCAGTCCCCTAATCCTAACCCGTACGCTAACACTAACCCATACCCTAACGCGTACGCTCACCCTAAACCTTTGTCTTACCCTTACCTGTCCCCTAAACCGTCCCCGTCCCCGTCCCTATCCCCTAACCCTAACCCTAACCCTAACCCTAAACCTTACCCAAAGCCTTACCCTAACCCGTGCCCTAATCCTAACCCGTACGCTAAAACTAACCCATACCCTAACACCTACGCTCACCCTAAACCGTTTTCGTACACTAGCCTATCTTCTAAACCGTCCCCATCCCCTAACCCTAACCCCAACCCTAACCCTAACCCTTACCCGCAGCCTTACCATAACCCGTGCCCTAAACCTAACCCGTACACTAACACTAACCCGTACCCTAACACGTACGCTCACCCTAAACCATTGTCGTATAATAACCTGTTCCCTAAACCGTCCCCTAACCCTAACCCTAACCCTAACCCTAACCTTAACCCTAACCCTTACCCGAAGCCTTATCCTAACCCATCCCCTAATCCTAACTCGTACGCTAACACTAACCCATACCCTAACATGTAGGCTCACCCTAAACCGTTGTCGTACACTAACCTGTCCCCTAAACCATCCCCGTCCCCTAAGACTAACACTAACCCTAACCGTAACCCTAACCCTTACCCAAAGCCTTACACTAACCTGTCCACTAATCCTAATGCGTACGCTAAAACCAACCCATACCCTAACACGTACGCTCACCTTAAACTGTTATCATACCCTAACCTGTCCCCTAAACCATCCCCGTCCCCTAACCCTAACCCTAACCCTTACCCGAAGCCTTACCCTAACCCGTCCCCTAATCCTACTCCGTACGTTAACACTAACCCGTACCCTAACACGTACGCTCACCCTTAACCGTTGTTGTACCCTAAACTGTCCCCTAAACCGTCCCCGAACCCTAACCCTAACCCTAACACTAACCCTAAACCTTACTTGAAGCTTTACCCTAACCCGTCCCCTAACCCTAACACGTACGCTAACAATAACCCGTACCCTAACATGTACGCTCACACTAAACCATTGTCGTACCCCAACCTGTCTCCTAAACCGTCCCTGTCCCCTAACCCTAACCCTAATCCTAACCCTTACCCGAAGCCTTACACTAACCCGTCCCCTAATCCTAACGCGTACGCTAACACTAAACAGTACCCTAACACGTACGCTAACCCTAAACCGTTTTCGTACCGTAACCTGTCCCCTAAACCGTCCCCGTCCCCTAACCCTAACCCTAACCCTAACCCTTACCCGAAGCCTTACCCTAACCCGTCGCCTAATCCTAACCCGTACGCTAAAACTAACCCATACCCTAACACGTACGCTCACCCTAAACCGTTGTCGTACCCTAACCTATCCTCTAAACCGTCCCCATCCCCTAACCCTAACCCCAACCCTAACCCTAAAGCTTACCCGCAGCTTTACCATAACCCGTGCCCTAAACCTAACCCATACACTAACACTAACCAGTACCCTAACACGTACGCTTAACCTAAACACTTGTCGTACACTAACCTGTCCCCTAAACTGTCCCCGTCCTCTAATCCTAACCCTAACCCTAACCCTAGCCCTTACCCTAAGCCTTACGCTATCCCGTCCCCTAATCCTAAGCCGTACGCTAACAGTAACCCGTACCCTAACATGTACTCTCACCCTAAACCGTTGTCATAACCTAACCTGTCCCCTAAACCATCCGTGTCCCCTAACCCTAACCCTAACCCTAACAATCCCCATCCCCTAACCCTAACCCTAAACCTAACCCAGGCCTAACCATTACCCAAAGCCTTACCCTAACCCATCCAATAATCCTAACGCGTACGCTAAAACTAACCCATACCCTAACACGTACGCTCACTTTAAACTGTTATTGTACCCTAACCTGTCCCCTAAATCTCCCCGTCCCCTAACACTAACCTTAACCCTAACCCTAACCCTTACCCGAAGCCTTACCCTAAACCGTCCCCTAATCCTACTCCGCACGTTAACTCTAACCCGTACCCTAACATGTACGCTCACCCTAAACCGTTGTTGTACACTAAACTGTTGCCTAAACCGTCCCCGTCCCCTAACCCTAACCCTAACACTAACCCTAAACCTTACCCGAAGCCTTACCCTAACCCGTCCCCTAATCCTAATGCGTACGCTAACACTAACCCATACCCTAACACGTACACTCACCCTAAATCGTTGTCGTACTCTAACCTGTCCCCTAAACCGTCCCGATCCCATAACCCTAACCCTAACCCTAACTGTAACCCTAACCCTTACCCGAAGACTTACCCTAACCCGTCCCCTAATCCTAACCCGTACGCTAACACTAACCCGTATCCTAACAGGTACGCTCACCCTAAACCTTTGTCTTACACTAAACTGTACCCTAAACCGTCCCCGTTCCCGTCCCCATCCCCTAAACCTAAGCCTAACCCTACCCCTAACCCTTACCCAAAGTCTTACCCTAACCCGTCCCCTAATCCTAACCCGTACGCTAACACTAACCCATACCTTAACACGTACGCTCACCCTAAACCGTTGTCGTAACCTAACGTGTCCCCTAAACCGTCCCCGTCCCCTAACACTTACCCTAACCCTAACCCTAACCCTAACGCTTACCCGAAGCCTTACCCTAACACATTCCCTAATCCTAACCCGTACGCTAACACTAACCCATACCCTAACACGTACGCTCACCCTAAACCGTTGTCGTACCCTAACATGTCCCCTAAACCGTCCCCGTCCCCTAACCCTAACCCTAACCCTAACCCTAACCCTTACCCGAAACCTTACCCTAAACCGTCCCCTAATCCTAAACCGTAGGCTAAAACTAAGCCATATCCTAACACGTACGCTCACCCTAAACCGTTGTCGTACCATAATCTATCCTCTAAACAGTCCCCGTCCCCTAACCCTAACTCCAACCCTAACCCTAACCCTAACCCTTACCCGAAGCCTTACCCTAACCCATCCCCTAATCGTAAATTGTACGCTAACACTAACCCGTACCCTAAAACGTAGGCTCATCCTAAACCGTTGTCGTACACTAACCTGTCCCCTAAACCATCCCCGTCCCCTAACCCTAACCCTAACCCTAACCCTAACCCTAACCCTTACCCAAAGCCTTACACTAACCCGTCCCCTAATCCTAACGCGTACGCTAACACTAAACAGTACCCTAACACGTACGCTCACCCTAAACCTTTGTCGTACCCTAACCTGTATCCTAAAACGTCCCCATCCCTTAACCCTAACCCTAGCCCTAACTCTAACCCTAACCCTTACCCGAAGCCTTACCCTAACACGTCGCCTAATCCTAACGCGTACGCTAACACTAACCAGTACCCTAACACGTACGCTCACCCTAAACCATCGTCGTACACTAACCTGTCCCCTAAACCTTCCCCATCCCCTAACCCTAACCCTTACCCTAACTCTAACCATAACTCTTATCCGAAGCCTTACCCTAACCAGTCCCCTAATCCTAACCCGTACGCTAACACTAACCCGTACCCTAACACGTACGCTCACCCTAAACCTTTGTCTTACCCTTACCTGTCCCCTAAACCGTCCCCGTCCCCGTCCCTATCCCCTAACCCTAACCCTAACCCTACCCCTAACCCTTACCCAAAGCCTTACCCTAACCCGTCCCCTAATCCTAACCCGTACGCTAACACTAACCCGTACCTTAACACGTACGCTCACCCTAAACCGTTGTCGTAACCTAACGTGTCCCCTAAACCGTCCCCGTCCCCTAACCCTAACCCTAACCCTAAACCTTACCCGAAGCCTTACCCTAACCCGTCCCCTAATCCTAACCCGTACGCTAAAACTAACCCATACCCTAACACCTACGCTCACCCTAAACCGTTTTCGTACCCTAGCCTATCTTCTAAACCGTCCCCATCCCCTAACCCTAACCCCAAACCTAACCCTAACCCTTACCCGCAGCCTTACCATAACCCGTGCCCTAAACCTAACCCGTACACTAACACTAACCAGTACCCTAACACGTACGCTTAACCTAAACCCTTGTCGTACACTAACCTGTCCCCTAAACTGACCCCGTCCTCTAACCCTACCCGTAACCCTAACCCTAGCCCTTACCCTAAGCCTTACGCTAACCCGTCCCATAATCCTAACCAATACGCTAACAGTAACCCGTACCTTAACACGTACGCTCACCATAAACCATTGTTATAACCTAACCTGTCCCCTAAACCGTTCCCGTCCCCTAACCCTAACCCTAACCCAAACCATAATCCTTAACCGAAGCCTTACCCTAACCCGTCCCCTAATCCTAACCTGTATGCTAACACTAAACCGTACCCTAACAAGTACGCTCACCCTAAACCATTGTCGTACCCTAACCTGTCCCCTAAACAGTCCACGTCCCCTAACCCTAACCCTAACCCTAACCCTTACCCGAAGCCTTACACTAACCTGTCCCCTAATCCTAAACCGTACGCTAACACTAACCCGTACCCTAACACGTACGCTCACCCTAAACCATTGTCGTATAATAACCTGTTCCCTAAACCGTCCCCTAACCCTAACCCTAACCCTAACCCTAACCTTAACCCTAACCCTTACCCGAAGCCTTATCCTAACCCATCCCCTAATCCTAACTCGTACGCTAACACTAACCCATACCCTAACATGTAGGCTCACCCTAAACCGTTGTCGTACACTAACCTGTCCCCTAAACCATCCCCGTCCCCTAAGACTAACACTAACCCTAACCGTAACCCTAACCCTTACCCAAAGCCTTACGCTAACCTGTCCACTAATCCTAATGCGTACGCTAAAACCAACCCATACCCTAACACGTACGCTCACCTTAAACTGTTATCATACCCTAACCTGTCCCCTAAACCATCCCCGTCCCCTAACCCTAACCCTAACCCTTACCCGAAGCCTTACCCTAACCTGTCCCCTAATCCTACTCCGTACGTTAACACTAACCCGTACCCTAACACGTACGCTCACCCTTAACCGTTGTTGTACCCTAAACTGTCCCCTAAACCGTCCCCGAACCCTAACCCTAACCCTAACACTAACCCTAAACCTTACTTGAAGCTTTACCCTAACCCGTCCCCTAACCCTAACACGTACGCTAACAATAACCCGTACCCTAACATGTACGCTCACACTAAACCATTGTCGTACCCCAACCTGTCTCCTAAACCGTCCCTGTCCCCTAACCCTAACCCTAACCCTAACCCTTACCCGAAGCCTTACACTAACCCGTCCCCTAATCCTAACGCGTACGCTAACACTAAACAGTACCCTAACACGTACGCTAACCCTAAACCGTTTTCGTACCGTAACCTGTCCCCTAAACCGTCCCCGTCCCCTAACCCTAACCCTAACCCTAACCCTTACCCGAAGCCTTACCCTAACCCGTCGCCTAATCCTAACCCGTACGCTAAAACTAACCCATACCCTAACACGTACGCTCACCCTAAACCGTTGTCGTACCCTAACCTATCCTCTAAACCGTCCCCATCCCCTAACCCTAACCCCAACCCTAACCCTAAAGCTTACCCGCAGCTTTACCATAACCCGTGCCCTAAACCTAACCCATACACTAACACTAACCAGTACCCTAACACGTACGCTTAACCTAAACACTTGTCGTACACTAACCTGTCCCCTAAACTGTCCCCGTCCTCTAATCCTAACCCTAACCCTAACCCTAACCCTAGCCCTTACCCTAAGCCTTACGCTATCCCGTCCCCTAATCCTAAGCCGTACGCTAACAGTAACCCGTACCCTAACATGTACTCTCACCCTAAACCGTTGTCATAACCTAACCTGTCCCCTAAACCATCCGTGTCCCCTAACCCTAACCCTAACCCTAACAATCCCCGTCCCCTAACCCTAACCCTAAACCTAACCCAGGCCTAACCCTTACCCAAAGCCTTACCCTAACCCATCCAATAATCCTAACGCGTACGCTAAAACTAACCCATACCCTAACACGTACGCTCACTTTAAACTGTTATTGTACCCTAACCTGTCCCCTAAATCTCCCCGTCCCCTAACACTAACCTTAACCCTAACCCTAACCCTTACCCGAAGCCTTACCCTAAACCGTCCCCTAATCCTACTCCGCACGTTAACTCTAACCCGTACCCTAACATGTACGCTCACCCTAAACCGTTGTTGTACACTAAACTGTTCCCTAAACCGTCCCCGTCCCGTAACCCTAACCCTAACACTAACCCTAAACCTTACCCGAAGCCTTACCCTAACCCGTCCCCTAATCCTAATGCGTACGCTAACACTAACCCATACCCTAACACGTACACTCACCCTAAATCGTTGTCGTACTCTAACCTGTCCCCTAAACCGTCCCTATCCCATAACCCTAACCCTAACCCTAACTGTAACCCTAACCCTTACCCGAAGACTTACCCTAACCCGTCCCCTAATCCTAACCCGTACGCTAACACTAACCCGTACCCTAACAGGTACGCTCACCCTAAACCTTTGTCTTACACTAAACTGTACCCTAAACCGTCCCCGTTCCCGTCCCCATCCCCTAAACCTAAGCGTAACCCTACCCCTAACCCTTACCCAAAGTCTTACCCTAACCCGTCCCCTAATCCTAACCCGTACGCTAACACTAACCCATACCTTAACACGTACGCTCACCCTAAACCGTTGTCGTAACCTAACGTGTCCCCTAAACCGTCCCCGTCCCCTAACACTTACCCTAACCCTAACCCTAACCCTAACGCTTACCCGAAGCCTTACCCTAACACATTCCCTAATCCTAACCCGTACGCTAACACTAACCCATACCCTAACACGTATGCTCACCCTAAACCGTTGTCGTACCCTAACATGTCCCCTAAACCGTCCCCGTCCCCTAACCCTAACCCTAACCCTAACCCTAACCCTTACCCGAAACCTTACCCTAACCCGTCCCCTAATCCTAAACCGTAGGCTAAAACTAAGCCATACCCTAACACGTACGCTCACCCTAAACCGTTGTCGTACCATAATCTATCCTCTAAACAGTCCCCGTCCCCTAACCCTAACTCCAACCCTAACCCTAACCCTAACCCTTACCCGAAGCCTTACCCTAACCCATCCCCTAATCGTAAATTGTACGCTAACACTAACCCGTACCCTAAAACGTAGGCTCATCCTAAACCGTTGTCGTACACTAACCTGTCCCCTAAACCATCCCCGTCCCCTAACCCTAACCCTAACCCTAACCCTTACCCAAAGCCTTACCCAAACCCGTCCACTAATCCTAACGCGTACGCTAAAACTAAACCATACCCTAACATGTACGCTCACCTTATACTGTTATCGTACCCTAACCTTTCCCCTAAACCATCCCCGTCCCCTAACCATAACCCTAACCCTAACCCTAACCCTAACCCGAAGCCTTATCCTAACCCGTCCCCTAATCCTACTCCGTACGTTAACACTAACCCGTACCCTAACACGTACGCTCACCCTAAACCGCTGTTGTACCCTAAACTGTCCCCTAAACCGTCCCCGTCCCCTAACCCTAACACTAACGCTAACCCTTACCCGAAGCCTTACACTAAACCGTCCCCTAATCCTAACGCGTATGCTAACACTAACCAGTACCCTAACACGTACGCTCACCCTAAACCGTTGTCGTACCCAAACCTGTCCCCTAAAGCGTCCCC
This sequence comes from Phocoena phocoena, assembly GCF_963924675.1. Classification (NCBI taxonomy): domain Eukaryota; kingdom Metazoa; phylum Chordata; class Mammalia; order Artiodactyla; family Phocoenidae; genus Phocoena; species Phocoena phocoena. The sequence continues at coordinate 538,674 of NW_027077403.1, read as the reverse complement.
ATCCCCTAACCCTAACCCTAGCCCTAACTCTAAACCTAACCCTTACCTGAAACCTTACCGTAACCTGTCCCCTAATCCTAATGCGTACGCTAACACTAACCAGTACTCTAACACGTACGCTCACGCTAAATCGTTGTCGTACACTAACCTGTCCCCTAAACCGTCCCCAACCCATAACCCTAACCCTAATCCTAACTCTAACCCTAACCCTTACCCGAAGCCTTACCCTAACCCGTCCCCTAATCCTAACCCATACGCTAACACTAACCCGTACCCTAACACGTACGCTCACCCTAAATCGATGTTGTACCCTAACATGTCCCCTAAACCGTCCCCGTCCCCGTTCCCATACCCTCACCCTAACCCTAACCCTACCCCTAACCCTTACCCAAAGCCTTACCCTAACCCGTCCCCCAATCCTAACCCATACACTAACATTAACCCGTACCTTAACACGTACGCTCACCCTAAACCGTTGTCGTAATCTTACGTTTCCCTAAACCGTCCCCGTCCCCTAACACTAACACTAAACCTTACCCTAACCCTAACCCTTACCCGCAGCCTTACCCTAAACTGTGCCCTAAACCTAAGCCTTACACTAACACTAATCAGTACTCTAACACGTACCCTTAACCTAAACACTTGTCATACAATAACATGTCCCCTAAACTGTCCCCGTCCTCTAAACCTAACCCTAAACCTAACCCTAACCCTAACCCTAGATCTTACCCTAAGCCTTACGCTAACCCGTCCCCTAATCCTAAACCGTACGCTAAAAGTAACCCATACCCTAACACGTACGTTCACCCTAAACCGTTGTCATACCCTAACATGTCCCCTAAACCGTCCCCGTCCCCTAACCCTAACCCTAACCCTTACCCGAAGCCTTACACTAACCCGTTCCCTAATCCTAACCCGTACGCTAAAAGTAACACATACCCTAACACGTACGCTCACCCTAAACCGTTGTCGTACCCTAACATATCCTCTAAACCATCCCCGTCCCCTAAACCTAACCCCAAACCTAACCCTAACCCTTACCCACAGCCTTACCCTAACCCGTGCCCTAAACCTAACTCATACACTAACACTAACCAGTACCCTAACATGTACGCTTAACCTAAACCCTTGTCGTACACTAACCTGTCCCCTAAACTGTCCCCGTCCTCTAACCCTAACCCTAACCCTAACCCTAGCCCTTACCCTAAGCCTTAGGCTAACCCGTCCCCTAATCCTAACCCGTACGCTAACAGTAACCCGTACCCTAACACGTACGCTCACCCTAAACCGTTGTCAAAACCTAACCTGTCCCCTAAACCGTTCCCGTCCCCTAACCCTAACCCTTACCCTAACCCTAAACATAACCCTTACCCGAAGACTTACCCTAACCCGTCCCCTAATCCTAACCTGTATGTTAACACTAACCCGTACTCTAAAACGTACGCTCACCCTAAACCATTGTCGTACCTAAACTGTCCCCTAAACTGTCCGAGTCCCCTAACCCTAACCCTAACCCTAATCCTAAACCTAACCCTAACCCTTACCCAAAGTCTTACACTAACCCGTCCCCTAATCCTAACGTGTACGCTAACACTCACCAGTACCCTAACACGTACGCTCACCCTAAACCGTTGTTATACCCAAACCTGTCCCCTAAAGCGTCCCCATTCCCTAACCCTAACCCTAGCCCTAACCCTAAACATAACCCTTATCCGAAGACTTACCCTAACCCGTCCCCTAATCCTAACCTGTATGTTAACACTAACCCGTACTCTAAAACGTACGCTCACCCTAAATCGTTGTCGTACCCTAACCTGTCCCCTAAACCGTCCGAGTCCCCTAACCCTAACCATAACCCTAAACCTAACCCTAACCCTTATCCGAAGCCTTACACTAACCCGTCCCCTAATCCTAAGCCGTACGCTAACACTAACCCGTAACCTAACACATACGCTCACCCTAAACCATTGTCGTACCATAACCTGTTCCCTAAACCATCCCCGTCCCCTAACCCTAACCCTAACCCTAACCTTATCCCTAAACCTTACGCGAAGCCTTACCCTAACCCATCCCCTAATCCTAACTCGTACGCTAACACTAACTCGTACCCTAACACGTAGGCTCACCCTAAAACGTTGTCGTACACTAACCTGTCCCCTAAACCATCCCCGTCCCTTAACCCTAACCCTAACCCTAACCCTAACCCTTACCCAAAGAATTACCCTAACATTTCCACTAATCCTAATGCTTATGCTAAGACTAACCCATACCCTAACACGTACGCTCACCTAAAACTGTTATCGTACCCTAACCTGTCCCCTAAACCGTCCCCGTCCCCTAACCCTAACCCTAACCCTAACCCTAACCCTAAACCTAACCCTTACCCGAAGTCTTACCCTAACCCGTCCCCTAATCCTACTCCATACGTTAACACTAACCCGTACCCTAACACGTACGCTCACCCTAAACCGTTGTTGTACCCTAAACTGTCCCCTAAACCGTCCCCGTCCCCTAACGCTAACCCTAACACTAACCCTAACCCTTACTCGAAGCCTTACACTAACCCGTCACCTAATCCTAACGCGTACGCTAACACTAACCAGTACCCTAACACGTACGCTCACCCTAAACCGTTGTCATACACTAACATGTCCCGTAAACCCTCCCTGTCCCCTAACCCTAACCCTAACCCTAACACTTAGCCGAAGCCTTACCCTAACCCGCCCCCTAACCCGAAACCGTAGGCTAACACTAACCCGTACCGTAACACGTACGCTCAACCTAAACCGTTGTCGTACCCTAACCGGTACCCCTAAACCGTCCCCATCCCCTAACACTAACCCTAAACCTAACCCTAAACCTAACCCTAAACCTTACCCGAAGCCTTACACTAACCCGTCCCCTAATCGTAACCCATACGCTAACACTAACCCATACCCTAACACGTACGCTCACCCTAAATCGTTGTCGTATCCTAACCTTTCCCCTAAAACGTCCCCGTCCCCTAACCATAACCCTAACACTATCCCTAACCCTAACCCTTACCCGAAGCCTTACCTTAACCCGTCACCTAATCCTAACACGTACGCTAACACTGACCCGTACCCTAACACGTACGCTCACCCTAAACGGTTGCCATACCCTAACCTGTCTCCTAAACCGTCCCCGTCCCCTAAACCTAACCCTAACCCTAACCCTAACGCTTACCAAAGCCTTACAGTAACCGGTCCCCTAATCCTAACCCGTACGCTAACACTAACCCGTACCCTAACACGTACGCTCACCCTAAACTGTTGTCGTACCCTAACCTGTCCCCTAAACCGTCCCCATCCCCTAACCCTAACCCTAACCCTAACCCTAACCCTAACACTAACCCTTACCCGAAGCCTTCCCCTAACACGTCCCTTAATCCTAATGCATACGCTAACACTAACCAGTACCCTAACACGTACGCTCACCATACACCGTTGTCATAGCCTAACCTGTCCCTTAAACCGTCCCCGTCCCCTAACCCTAAGCCTAACCCTAACCCTAACACTTACCCGAAACCTTACACTAAACCGTCCCCTAATCCTATACTGTACGCTAACACTAAACCGTACCCTAACACGTATGCTCACCCTAAACCGTTGTCGTACCCTAACCTGTCCCCTAAACCGTCCCCGTCTCCTAACCCTAACCCTAATCCTAACCCTTACTCGAAGCCTTACACTAACCCGTCCCCTAATCCTAACCCGTACGCTAACACTAAACCACACCCTAACACGTGCGTTCACCATAAACCGTTGTCGTACCCTAACCTGAACCCTCAACCGTCCCCGTCCACTAACCCTAACCCTAACCCTAACCCTAACCCTAACCCTTACCCGAAGCCTTACACTAACCCGTCCCCTAATCCTAAACCGTACGCTAACACTAACCCGTACCCTAACACGTACGATCACCCTAAACCTTTGTCGTACCCTAACCTGTCCCCTAAACCGTCCCTGTCCCCTAACCCTAACCCTAACCTTAACCCTAACCCGAAGCCTTACCCTAACCCATCCCTTAATCCTAACTCATACACTAACACTAACCCATACCCTAAAATGCACGCTCACCCTAAACAGTTGTCATAACCTAACCTGTCCCATAAACCGTCCCCATCCCTTAACCCTAACCCTAAATCATACCCGAAGCCTTACCCTAACCCGTCCCCTAATCCTAACCCGTACGCTTACACTAACCCGTACCGTAACACGTACGCTCACCCTAAACCGTTGTCGTACCCTAACGTGTCCCCTAAACCGTCCCCATCCCCTAACCCTAACCCTAACCCTAACCCTTACCCGAAGCCTTACACTAACCCTTCCCCTAATCCGAACCCGTACGCTAACACTAACCCGTACCCAAATGTACGCTCACCCTAAACCGTTTTCGTACACTAACCTGTCCCCTAAACAGTCCCCTTCCCCTAATCCTTACCCTAACCCTAACCCTAACCGTAACCCTAAACCTTACACTAACCCGACCCCTAATCCTAACCCGTACGCAAACACTAACCCGTACCCTAAAACGTACGCTCACCCTAAACTGTTGTCATATCCTAACCTTGCCCCTAAACCCTCCCCGTCCCCTAACCCTAACCCTATGCCTAACCCTAACCCTTACCCGAAGCCTTACCCTAACCCGTCACCTAATCCTAACCCGTACGCGAAAGCTAACGTTACCCTAAAGCGTATGCTCACCCTAAACCTTTGCCGTACCCTAACCTGTCTCCTTAACTGTCCCCGTCCCCTAAACCTAACCCTTAACCTAACCCTAATGCTTACCCGAAGCCTTACACTAACCCGTCCCCTAATCCTAACCTGTACGCTAACACTAACCCTTACCCTAACACGTACGCTCACCCTAAACCGTTGCCGTACCCTAACCTTTCCCCTAATTCGTCCCCGTCCCCTATCCCTAAACCTGACCCTAACTCTAAACCTTACCCGAAGCCTTACCCTAACCCGTCCCCTAATCCTAAACCGTACGCTAACACTAACCCGTAACATAACACGTACGCTCACCCTAAAATGTTGTCGTACCCTAACCAGTCCCCTAAACCGTCCCCATCCCCTAAAACCAACCCTAACCCTAACCCTTACCCGAAGCCTTACACTAAACCGTCCCCTAATCCTAACCCGTACGCTAACACTAACCCGTACCCTAAAACCTACGCTCACCCTAAACCGTTGTCGTACCTTAACCTCTCCCCTAAACCGTCCCCGTCCCTGTCCCCTAACCCTAACAATAACCCTAAACCTTACCCGAAGCCTTACCATAAGCGGTCCCCTAATCCTAACCCGTACGATAACACTAACCCGTACCCAACACGTACAATCACCCTAAACCGTTGTCGTACGCTAACCTGTCCCCTAAACCTTCCCCGTCCCCTAACCCTAACCCTAACCCTAATCCTAAACCTGAACCTTACCCGAAACCTTACCCTAACCCGTCCCGTAATCCTAACACGTACGCTAACACTAACCCGTACCCTAACACATACGCTCACCCTAAAACTTTGTCGTACACTAACCTGTACCTTAAACCGCCCCATTCGCTAACCCTAACCCTAACCCTAACCCTAAAACTTACTGGAAGCCTTACCCTAACCCGTCACATAATCCTAACCCGTACGCTAAAACTAACCCATACCCTAACAGGTACGCTCACCCTAAACTGTTTTCATACCCTAACCTGTCCCCTAAACCGTCCCCGTCCCCCAACCCTAACCCTAACCCTAACCCTAAACCTAAGACTTACTCGAAGCCTTACCCTAATCCGTCCCATAATCCTAACCGGTACGCTAACACTAACCCGTACCCTAACATGTACAATCACCCTAAACCTTTGTCGTACCCTAACCTGTCCCCTAAACTGTCCCCATCCCCTAACCCTAACACTAACCCTAACCCTTAACCGAAGTCTTCCCCTAACCCGTCCCCTAATCCTAACCCGTACGTTAACACTAACCTGTACCCTAACACATATGCTTACCCTAAACCATTGTCGTACCCTAACCTGTCCCCTAAACCGTCCCTGTCCCCTAACCCTCATCCTAACCCTAACCCTAACCCTTACCCGAAGCCTTACACTAACCCATCCCATAATCCTAATCCGTACGCTAACACTAAACCGTACCGTAACACGTACGCTCACCCTAAACCGTTCTCATACACTAACCTGTCCCCTAAACCGTCCCCGTCCCCGTCTCCTAACCCTAACCCTAATCCTAACTCTAACCCTTACCTGAAGCCTTACACAAACCCGTCCCCTAATCCTAACCCGTATGCTAACACTAACCCGTACCCTAACACGTACGCTCACCCTAAACCGTTGTCGTATCCTAACCTTTCCCTTAAACCATCCATGTCCCCTAACCCTAACACTAACCCTATCCCTAACCCTAACCCTTACCAGAAGCCTTACCCTAACCCGTCCCCTAATACTAACCCGTACGCTAACACTAAACAGTACCCTAACACGTACACTCACCCTAAAACGTTGTCGTACCCTAACCTGTCCCCTAAGCCGTCCCAGTCCACTAACCCTAACCCTAAACCTAACCCAAACCCTAACCCTTACCCGAAGCCTTACCCTAACCCGTCCCCTAATCCTATCCCATACGCTAACACTAACCCGTACCCTAACACGTACGCTCACAGTAAACCGTTGTCGTACACTAACCTGTCCCCTAAACCGACCCCGTCCCATAACCCTAACCCTAACACTAAACCTAACCCTTACCCGAAGCCTTACACTAACCCGTCCCCTAATCCTTACCCGTACGCTAACACTAACCCATACCTTAACATGCAAGCTCACCCTAAACCGTTGTCATACCCTAACATGTCCCCTAAACTGTCCCTGTCCCCTAAGCCTAACCCTAACACTAACCCTAAACCTAACCCTTACCCGAAGCCTTACCCTAAACCATCACCTAATCCTAACCCGTACGCTAACACTAACCCATACCCTAACACGTACGCCGACCCTAAACCGTTGTCGTACCCTAACCTGTCCCCTAAACTGTCCCCATCCATTAATCCTAACCCTAAACCTTATCCGAAGGCTTACCCTAACCAGTCCCCTAATCCTAACCCGTACGCTAACACTAACCCGTACCGTAACACGTACGCTAACCCTAAACCGTTGTCCTACCCTAACCTGTCCCCTAAACCGTCCCCATTCCCTAACCATAACCATAATCCTAACCCTTACCCGAAGCCTTACCCTAACCCGTCCCCTAATCCTAACCCGTACGCTAACACTAACCCGTACCCTAACGTAGGCTCACCCTACACCGTTTTCGTACACTAACCTGTCCCCTAAACAGTCCCCGTCCCCTAATCCTAACCCTAACCCTAACCGTAAACCTAAACCTTACCCGAAGCCTTACACTAACCCGTCCCCAAATCCTAACCCGTACGCTAACACTAACCCGTACCCTAACACATACGCTCACCCTAAACCATTGTCGTATCCTAACCTATCCCCTAAACCGTCCCCGTCTCCTAACCCTAACCCTATCCCTAAAACTAACCATTATGCGAAGCCTTACCCTAACCCGTCACCTAATCCTAACCCGTACGCTAACACTAACCCGTACCCTAAAACGTACACTCACCCTAAACCGTTGCCGTACCCTAACCTGTCTCCTAAACCGTCCCCGTCCCCTAAACCTAACCCTAACCCTAACCCTAACGCATACCCGAAGCCTTACACCAACCCGTCCCATAATCCTAAACCGTATGCTAACACTAACCCGTACCCTAACACGTACGCTCACCCTAAAACGTTGTCGTACCCTAACCTGTCCCCTAAACCGTCCCCGTCCCCTAACCCTAACCCTAACCCTTACCTGAAGCCTTACACTAAACCGTCCCCTAATCCTTACCCGTACGCTAACACTAAACCATACCCTAACAGGTACCCTCACCCTAAACCGTTGTCGTACCCTAACCTGTCCCCTAAACCGTCCCCGTACCCTAACCCTAACCCTAACCCTTACACGAAGCTTTACCCTAACCCTTCCCCTAATCCTAACCCGTACGCTAACACTAACCCGTACCCTAACACGTACGCTCACCCTAAACCGTGGTCGTACCCTAACCTGTCCCCTACACTCTCCCCGTCCCCTATCCCTAACCCTAACCCTAACCCTGACCCTTACCCGATGACTTACCCTAACCCGTACCCTAATCCTAACCCGTACGCTAACACTAACCCGTACCCTAACACGTACGCTCACCCTAAACCGTTGTCGTACCCTAACCTGTCCCCTAAACCATCCCCGTACCCTAACCATAACCCTTAACCTAACCCCAACACTAACCCTTACCCGAAGCCTTACCCTAAACCCTCCCCTAATCCTAACCCGCACGCAAACACTAACCCGTACCCTAACATGTACGCTCACCCTAAACCGTTGCCGTACCCTAACCTGTCCCCTAAACCTTCCCCGTCCCCTAAACCTAACCTTAACCCTAACCCTGACCCTTACCTGAAGCCTTACCCTAACCCGTCCCCTAATCCTAACCTGTACGCTAACACTAACCCGTACCGTACCACGTACGCTCACCCTTAACCGTTGTCGTACCCTAACCTGTCCCCTAAACTGTCCCTGTCCCCTAACTCTAACCCTAACCCTTACCCGAAGACTTACCCTAACCCGTCCCCTAATGCTAACCCATACGTTAACACTAACCCGTACCCTAACACGTACGCTCACCCTATACCGTTGTCTTACCTAACCCGTCCCCTAAACCGTCCCCGTCCCATAACCCTAAGCCTAACCCTTACCCGAAGCCTTACCCTAACCGGTCCCCTAATCCTAACCCGTACACTAACACTAACCTGTACCCTAACATGTACGCTCACCCTAAACCGTTGTCATACCTTAACCTGTCCCCTAAACCCTCCCCGTCCCCTAACCCTAACCCTAACCCTAACCCTTACCCGAAGCCTTACCCTAACACGTCCCCTATACCTAATCCGTACGCTAACACTAACCCGTACCCTAACACCTACGCTCACCCTAAACCGCTGTGGTATCCTAACCTTTTCCCTAAACCGTCCCCGTCCCATAATGCTTAACCTAAATCTTTACAGATGCCTGTCCCTAAACCATCCCCAAATCCTAACCCATACGCTAACACTAAACTGTACCCTAACACGTAGGCTCACCCTAAATCGCTGTCGTACCCTAATCTGTACCCTAAACCGTCCCTTTCCCCAACCCTATCCCTCACCCTAACACTTACACGAAGCCTTATTCTAACCTGTCCCCTAATCCTAACCCAAATGCTAACACTGACCAGTACCCTAACATGTACGCTCACCCTAAAGCATTGTCGTACCCTAACCTGTAGCCTAACACGTCCTCATCCACTAACCCTAACTCTAACACTTACCTGAAGCCTTACCCTAACACATCCCCTAATCCTAAACCGTGCGCTAACACTAACCCATACCCTAACTCGTACGATCACACTAAACCGTTGTCGTACACTAACCTGTACTCTAAACCTTCCCTGTCCCCTAACCCTAACCCTAATCCTTACCGGAAAAGTTACCCTAACCCGTCCCCTAATCCTTACCCGTATGCTAACATTTACACCTACCCTAACTTGTATGCTCAATGAAAACCGTTGTCATACACTAACCTGTACCTAAACAGTCCCTGTCCCATAACCCTAACCCTAACCCTTATCCGAAGCCTTACCCTAACCCGTCACCTAAGCCTAACTGGTACGCTAACACTAACACATACCCTAACATGTACACTCACACTAAACCATTGTCTTCCCCAAACCTGTACCTTAAATCGTCCCTGGCCCTGTCCCCTAACATTAACCATAACCCTAACCCTTACCCGAAGCCTTATCCTAACCCGTCCCCTAATCCTAATCTGTACGCCAACACTAACCCATACCCTTACACCTACGCTCACCTTAAATCGTTGTCGTACACTAAATTGTACCCTAAACCGTTCCCATTCCCTAACCTAATCCCTAACCCTAACCATAAACCTAATCATTACCCGAAGCCTTAGTCTAAACTGTCCCCTAATCCTAAACCGTATGCTAGCACTAACACATACCCTAACATGTACACTCAACCTAAACTGCTGTCGTATTCTAACCTATACCCTAAACCGTTCCCATCCTCTAACCCTAACCCTAACCCGACGTCTTACCCTATCCCTTCCACTAATCATGGACCATACACTAACACTAAACCTTACCCTAACATGTATTCTCACACTAACACATTGTGGTACCCTAACCTGTACCTTGAACCGTCTCCATCTCCTAACCCTAACCCTAACCCTAACCCTTACCCTAAGCCTTACCTTAACCCATCCCCTAATTCTAACCCATATGCTAACACTAACCTGTGCCCTAACATGTATGCTCACCCTAAACTGTTGTCGTACCCTAACCTGTACCCTAAACCGTCCCTGTCCCTGTTCCCTAACACTAACACATACCCGAATCATGTCTCTAAACCTTACACTAATCCTAACCCTTATGGTAGCACTAACATGTACCCTAAAACATACGCTCACCCTAAACTTTTGTCATTCCCTAACCTGTATCCTAAATGGTCCCAGTCCCCTAACAATAACCCTAAACCTAAACCTAAACCTAACCCTTACGTGAAGCTTAACCCGTCCCTTAATCCTAACCCGTACGCTAATACTAACCCATAACCTAACACGTACGCTCACCCTAAATCATTGTCATACCCTAACCTGTACCATAAATCGTCGTTGTCCCCAACCTCAAACCGTTTCCCGAAACCTTATACTAACCCTTCCCCTAATCCTAACCCGTAAACTAACACTAACATGTACCCTAACACTTACGCTCACCCTATACCGTTGTCGTACCTTAAATTGTACCCTAAACTGTCCCCATCCCCTAACCCTAACCCTAACCCGAACCCTTACCCAAAGCATTACGCTAACCCATCGGTAATCCTAACCCGTACGCTATCACTAACCTGTATCCTAACATGTACACTCACACTAAACAATTGTCGTACCCTATCCTGTACCCTAAAACGTCCCCATCCCCTAAACCTAAACTTAAGCCTTAGCCGAAGCCTTACCCTAACACCTCCCGTAATCCTAACCCGTTTGCAAACACTAACCCATACCTTAACACGTGTAGTCAACCTAAACTGTTGTCATACACTAAACTGTACCCTAAACCGTCCCCGTCCCCCAACCCGAACCCTGAATCTTACCCTTACCTGAAGTCTTACCTTAACCCGCTCCATAATCCGAAACTGTACGCTAACGCTAACCCATACCCTATCACGTACACTCACCCTAAACCGTTGTCATACCCTAACCTGTAACAAAAACCGTCCCCATCCCCTAACCTTAACCCTAACTCTTATCCGAAACCTTACCCTAACACGTCCTCTAATCTTAACCCATACGCTAACACTAACCCATAGCCTAAAATGTACGCTCAACCAAAACTCTTGTTTTACCCTACACTGTACCCTAAACCGTCCCCATCCCCTAACCCTAACACTTTCCCTAAACCTTACAGTAACCCGTCCCCTAATCTAAACCCGTACGCTAACACTAACTCTTACTCTAACTGCTATGCTCACCCTAAACCTTTGTCTTACACTAACCTGTACCCTAAACCGTCCCTGTCTCCATCCCCTAACCCTAACCCTAACCCTACCCCTAACCCTTACCTGAAGCCTTACCCTAACCCATTCCCTAATCCTAAACTGTACGCTAACCCTAACCAATACCCTAACACATACGCAGACCCTAAACCATTGTCCTACCATGATCTGAACCGTAAACCATCCCTGTGCCCTAACCCTAACTCTAAACCTAACCCTTTCCCAAAGCATTACACTAACCCGTCCACTAATCCTAACCCATACACTAACATGAACCCATCCCCTAACATATATGTTCTACTTAATTAGTTGTCGTACCCCAACCTGTATCCTAAACCTTCCCCATAACCTAACCCTAAACTTAACACTAACCCTTACCCAAAGCCTTACCCTAACACGTCATCTAACCCTAAACCGTACGCTAACACTAATACGTACCCTAACTGTTACGCTCACCCAAAAATGTTGTCGTACCTAACCTGTACACTAAACCATTCCCGTCCCCTAACCCAAATGCTAAAACTAACCCTTACACCAAACCTTACCCTAACCCTTCCCCTAACCCTAACCCGTACACTAACACTATCCCGTACTCTAATACATACACTCACCCTAAACCTTACCCGTCCCCTGAGCCTAACCCTAAACCTAACCCTTACCCAAAGCCGAACCCTAACGCGTCCCCTATTCCTAACCAGTTCACTTACACTAAACCATACCCAAACACGTACGCTCCCCTAAACCATTGTCGTACCCTAACATGTACCCTAAACCATCCCCTTCCCCTAACCCTACCCCTAACACTTATGCGAAGACTTACCCTAACCCGTCCCCTATTCCTAGCCCATACGGTGACACTAACCATTACCGTAACACGTATGCTCACCCTAAACCGTTTTCGTACCCTAACCTTTACCCGAATCCGTCCCTGTCCATTAACCCTAACCCTAAACCTTACGTGAAGCCTTACCTTAACCTGTCTCCTAATGTTAATCCATACACTAACACTAATCCGTACCCTCACACCTATGCTCACCCTAAATTGTTGTAGTAATATAACCTGTACCTTAAACCATCCCCATCCCCAAACCCTAACCCTAACCCCAACCCAGAGCACTTCCTCTTATGGTTCTTTACCTTAGGGAAATGAAATCAAAAAGACACATCTATGCCAAAGTTTGGGATGGCTCCTTTTACAAGAACCTCGTCTATGATACAAGTTAAATATCCCAGAAAGGGAAATTTGGATAAAGAATTAGTGGTACTTACCTACAACTGAATATCACTCAGCAATGAAATCTATGTCTTCAGGTCCGAAGCAACATAATGAGTGGATTCAGGTATGATGATTCTAAGTGAAATAAGTCACACAGAAAAAGAAACATCATAAGATGTCACTAATACACGGAACTTAATCTTGGCTACACATGAACTGAATTACAAAACAGAACAGGGTCTCAAATTTAGAAAACCTACTTATGCTTGCTTAATGGGAAAGGTGGGTTGGGCTGCTGCATAAAACCAGAGACTGAAATTAGCACACATACCGTTCCTAAAACAAATATGTAATAGAATAGACCTACTCCTTGCTCAACGAAATGGACTTGACACCCCATATTCAAGACCTAGGAATATACCTGACTAGTAAGAATCTAAAAACCTATGGATTTATATGTCCCCGTAAGAGAATCAAGCGTGTGTACAGCAGCATAAACGCAGCAGTGAAAATCATCTAAATCCCATTATCAATATAAATTTCAAGAAAAACCACAATAACAGAGAAATACAGAACAATTCTTAAATGTTTCAATCAGGGCTAGTGATGCAACCTGGATTCAGCACATCTACACCTAGAGCTGGGTGAGACATAAGGCAGAACACTTGGGCTCATTGGTTTGTTGAGGTTCGGTGAGCAAAAGCAGACCCTTTGAAGTCATACTGCATGGTACCTATTCCATGAGTCCCAACTGTCCAGGTTAAAGGGATTCTTCTTTCAGCTAAAAAATGCACGGGGAGCCCAGAATATTGTCCACTGTGTGATCTGGAAACGTTTTTAAAGGCATCTCAAATTTCATTCCCTTGTACTCGGGCTCGGCATTCCAGATGCTTTACTAACACTCACCCAACTAGGTGAGTCGGTGCCTTTAACCTCCTGTTTGGCACAGTTTGCAATTTCTGCGGAAGATGAACAGGAATAGGGAGAACCAATGAGAAAGTAGCTGTAGATGTTTGGAAGGGCAAATTTAAGTCTCATTTCCCAACAGGAAAATGAATTAACCAAATGCTCAGCATACACTGCCGGAACCAGATTAGGGTCTGAAGCTATCTTGCGGTTTTGCAGTCAGCTCACAAGAAAGCGAGTTGGAGAAAGGAGCTCAGGGGCACTGTAATTCACAAACCTGCACAGTTATAAGTGACAGCAATCATCCAAAATTATATTGAAGTAAGGCTGCGAAGAGGACTTGAAAGTGAGGCAGAATTGCAGGAAACCAATCTGGGAGGAAGACTGGAGTTGCATTTAAAACATAGGAAAACAGGCAGAACGAGGACAATGATGCACTTGGCAAAAAATGCGTGTATGATTTTTTCCTGAATATATTCATGAAAAAACGCATACGTGCTTTTTGGCCAAATAAGCAAGCATGAAAAGGAAATCTGCACTACAATAAAGTCAAACTCCCCCCCCAGATCAAAAGGGCCATCTATAAAAAGTGTAAAATTCCAAAGCCAGGAAACACCACCAAGAAGAGGGAGCCTTGTTATGCCGATGGGCGGGACGTAAATTGCCAACAGCCATTCTGGAGACCTGTATGGTGTTTCCTGAAACACGTAAGAAACAAAGCAACACAGCCTATGGTACTTCCACTTATGGTCCTATAGCTTACGGAAATTAAAATCAGAAACAGACAGCCACCCCAATATTTGGGACGGCTGTGTTCACAAGAAGCTCGTCTACAGTATCAGGTAAATATCCCAGAATGCAAAAAATGGATAAAGAAGTTGTGGCACGTACGTACAATGCAATATCACTCAGCAATGAAATCTGTGTCATCAGGCCCGTAGCGGCATAGTGAGTGGATGCAGGTACGGTGATTCTACGTGAACTACGTCACACAGAAAAAGAAACATCATAAGATATCACTAATACACGGAATGTAAACTTGACAACACATGAACTGAATTACAAAACAGAACAGGGTCTCAAATTTAGAAAACCAACTAGTGCTTGCTTATGGGGAAAGGTGCCTTGGGGTGCTGCATAAAACCAGAGACTGAAATTAGCACAGATAACTTTCCATAAGCCAAATATGTAATAGACAAGACCTACTCCTTGCTCAACGAAATGGACCCAACACCACATATTCAACGCCTAGGAATATAACTGACTAGGAAGAATCTTAAAACCCATGGATATATATGTCTCTGTAAGAGAATCAAGCGTGTGTACAGCGGCCGAAATGCAGCAGTGAAAATCCGATAAATCCCATTATCCAAATAAATTTCGAAAACAAAAGACAAAGACAGTGAAATAGAGAGCAATTCTTAAATAATTCAATCAGGGCATGTGATGCAACCGGGATTGACCACATCTACACCCAGAGCTGGTTGAGACATAAGGCTGGACACTTCAGGCTGATAACATTGGTGAGTTTCGGTGAGCAAATGCAGACCCTTTAAAGTCATACTGCATGGTACGCATTCCATGGGTCCCAACTCTCCAGGTTCAAGGGATTCTTCCTCCAGCTAAAACATGCATGGGAAACCCAGAGTATCGTCCACCGTGTGATTAGGAAACGATTTAAAATGCATCTCAGTTTTCGTATCCTGGTCCTCGGTTTCACCATTCCAGATGCTTTACTAACACTCTCCCCGCTTGGAGAGTTAGTGCCTTTAACCTCCTCTTTGGCACAGCTTGCAATTTCTGTGCAAGATGAACAGGAATAGGGAGAACCAATGAGAGACTAGCTGTAGGTGTCTGCACGGGCAAATGTAACGCTCATTTCCCACCAGGAAGAGGAATTAACCAAAGGCTCTGCGTGCCCTGCTGGAAACAGATTAGTGCCTGAAGCAATCCTGTGGTTTTGTGCCCAGCTCACAAGAAAGCGAGTTGAAGGAAGGAGCTCAGGGGCAGTGTAATTCACAAACCTGCAGAGTTATAAATGACAGCTATCTTCCAAAAGTATATTGAAGTAAGCCTGCGAAGGGGACTTGAAAGCGGGGCAGAATTTCAGGAAAACGATTGCAGGGGGTAGACTGGAATTGCCCTGAAAGCATAGGAAAAGAGGCACAACGTCGACAATGATGCACTTGGCCAAAAAGGGCGTATGCGTTTTTTCCTGAATATATTCAGGAAAAAACGCATACGCAATTTTTGGCCAACCAAGCAAGCCTGTAAAGGAAATCTGCACTACAATGAAATCTCACTGCCCCCCGGGCAAAAGGGCCATCTGAAAAAAGTGTAAAATCCAGAAAGGTAGGACAGGATATGGAGAACAGGGAGCCTTGTTATGCTGATTGGCAGGATGTAAATTGTGAACAGCCACCCTGGAGAAGTGTATGGTGTTTCCTGAAACACGTAATAAATAAAGCAACACAGCCTATGGCAATTGCACTTATGGTCCTATTGCTTAGGGAAATTAAAATCAAAAACAGAGAGCCACCCAAAAGTTTGGGACGGCTGTGTTCCCGAAAAGCTCGTCTACAGTACCAGGTAAACATCCCAGAAAGCAAAAAATGGATAAAGAAGTTGTGGCACGTACGTGCAATGCAATATCACTCAGCAATGAAATGTGTGTCATCAGGCACGTAGCGGCATAGTGAGTGGATGCAGGTACGGTGACTCTACATGAACTACATCACACAGAAAAAGAAACATCATAAGATATCACTAATACACGGAATGTAAACTTGACTACACATGAACTGAATTACAAAACAGAACAGGGTCAAAAATTTAGAAAACCAACTAGTACTTGCTTATGGGGAAAGGTGCGTTGGGGTGCTGCATAAAACCAGAGACTGAAATTAGCACAGATAACATTCCATAAGCCAAATATGTAATAGACAAGACCTACTCCTTGCTCAACGAAATGGACTCAACACCACTTATTCAACGCCTAGGAATATACCTGACTAGGAAGAATCTTAAAACCCATGGATTTATATGTCTCCGTAAGAGAATCAAGCGTGTGTACAGCGGCATAAACGCAGCAGTGAAAAGCCGATAAATACCATTATCAAAATAAATTTCAAAAACAAAACACAAAGACAGTGAAATAGAGAACAATTCTTAAATAATTCACTCAGGGCATGTGATGCAACCGGGATTTAACACATCTACACCAAGAGCTGGTTGAGACATAAGGCTGGACACTTCAGGCTGATAGCATTGGTGAGTTTCGGTGAGCAAATGCAGACCCTTTGAAGTCATACTGCATGGTACCTATTCCATGAGTCCCAACTCTCCAGGTTCAAGGGATTCTTCCTCCAGCTAAAACATGCATGGTAAACCCACAGTATGGTCCACCGTGTGATTGGGAAACGATTTAAAATGCATCTCAGTTTTCGTATCCTGGTCCTCGGGTTCAACATTCCAGATCCTTTACTGACCCTCTCGCCGCTTGGAGAGTCAGTGCCTTTAACCTCCTGTTTGGCAGAGCTTGCAATTTCTGTGCAAGATGAACAGGAATAGGGAGAACAAATGAGAGACTAGCTATAGGTGTCTGCACGGGCAAATGTAACGCTCATTTCCCACCAGGAAGAGGAATTAACCAAAGGCTCAGCGTGCCCTGCCGGAAACAGATTAGGGCCTGAAGCAATCCTGTGGTTTTGTGCCCAGCTCACAAGAAAGTGAGTTGAAGAAAGGAGCTCAGCGGCACTGTAATTCACAAACCTGCAGAGTTATAAATGACAGCTATCCTCCAAAAATATATTGAAGTAAGCCTGCGAAGGGGACTTGAAAGCAGGGCAGAATTTCAGGAAAACGATTGCAGGGGCTAGACTGGAATTGCCCTGAAAGCATAGGAAAAGAGGCAGAACGTCGACAATGATGCACTTGGCCAAAAAGGGCGTATGCGTTTTTTCCTGAACATATTCAGGGAAAAACGCATACGCCCTTTTTGGAAAAACAAGCAAGCCTGTAAAGGAAATCTGCACTACAATGAAGTCTCACTGCCCCCCTGGCAAAAGGGCCAACTGAAAAAAGTGTAAAATCCAGAAAGGTAGGACAGGATATGGAGAACAGGGAGCCTTGTTATGCTAATTGGCAGGATGTAAATTGTGAACAGCCACCCTGGAGAAATGTATGGTGTTTCCTGAAACACGTAATAAATAAAGCAACACAGCCTATGGCAATTGCACTTATGGTCCTATTGCTTAGGGAAATTAAAATCAAAAACAGAGAGCCACCCCAAAGTTTCGGACGGCTGTGTTCCCGAAAAGCTCGTCTACAGTACCAGGTAAATATCCCAGAAAGCAAAAAATGGATAAAGAAGTTGTGGCACGTACGTGCAATGCAATATCACTCAGCAATGAAATGTGTGTCATCAAGCACGTAGCGGCATAGTGAGTGGATGCAGGTACGGTGACTCTACATGAACTACATCACACAGAAAAAGAAACATCATAAGATATCACTAATACACGGAATGTAAACTTGACTACACATGAACTGAATTACAAAACAGAACAGGGTCGCAAATTTAGAAAACCAACTAGTGCTTGCTTATGGGGAAAGGTGTGTTGGGGTGCTGCATAAAACCAGAGACTGAAATTAGCACAGATAACATTCCATAAGCCAAATATGTAATAGACAAGACCTACTCCTTGCTCTACGAAATGGACTCAACACCACTTATTCAACGCCTAGGAATATACCTGACTAGGAAGAATCTTAAAACCAATGGATTTATATGTCTCCGTAAGAGAATCAAGCGTGTGTACAGCGGCATGAACGCAGCAGTGAAAATCCGATAAATACCATTATCAAAATAAATTTCAAAAACAAAACACAAAGACAGTGAAATAGAGAACAATTCTTAAATAATTCACTCAGGGCATGTGATGCAACCGGGATTTAACACATCTACACCAAGAGCTGGTTGAGACATAAGGCTGGACACTTCAGGCTGATAGCATTGGTGAGTTTCGGTGAGCAAATGCAGACCCTTTGAAGTCATACTGCATGGTACCTATTCCATGAGTCCCAACTCTCCAGGTTCAAGGGATTCTTCCTCCAGCTAAAACATGCATGGGAAACCCACAGTATGGTCCACCGTGTGATTGGGAAACGATTTAAAATGCATCTCAGTTTTCGTATCCTGGTCCTCGGGTTCAACATTCCAGATGCTTTACTGATCCTCTCCCCGCTTGGAGAGTCAGTGCCTTTAACCTCCTGTTTGGCACAGCTTGCAATTTCTGTGCAAGATGAACAGGAATAGGGAGAAACAATGAGAGACTAGCTATAGGTGTCTGCACGGGCAAATGTAACGCTCATTTCCCATCAGGAAGAGGAATTAACCAAAGGCTCAGCGTGCCCTGCCGGAAACAGATTAGGGCCTGAAGCAATCCTGCGGTTTTGTGCCCAGCTCACAAGAAAGCGAGTTGAAGAAAGGAGCTCAGCGGCACTGTAATTCACAAACCTGCAGAGTTATAAATGACAGCTATCTTCCAAAAGTATATTGAAGTAAGCCTGAGAAGGGGACTTGAAAGCGGGGCAGAATTTCAGGAAAACGATTGCAGGGGGTAGACTGGAATTGCCCTGAATGCATAGGAAAAGAGGCACAACGTCGACAATGATGCACTTGGCCAAAAATGGCATATCCGTTTTTTTCCTGAATATATTCAGGAAAAAAACGCATACGCCCTTTTTGGCCAACCAAGCAAGCCTGTAAATGAAATTTGCACTACAATGAAATCTCACTGCCCCTCCGGGCAAAAGGGCCTTCTGAAAAAAGTGTAAAATCCAGAAAGGTAGGACAGTATATGGAGAACAGGGAGACTTGTTATGCTGATTGGTAGGATGGAATTTGCCAACAGCCTCCCAGGAGAAGTGTATGGTGTTTCCTGAAACACGTAAGAAATGAAGCAACACAGCCTATGGTAATTGCACTTATGGTCCTATTGCTTAGGGAAATTAACATCAAAAACAGAGAGCCACCCCAAAGTTTGGGACGGCTGTGTTCCCAAGAAGCTCGTCTACAGTACCAGGTAAATATCCCAGAAAGCAAAAATGGATAAAGAAGTTGTGGCACGTACCTGCAATGCAATATCACTCAGCAATGAAATCTGTGTCATCAGGCCCGTAGCGGCATAGTGAGTGGATGCAGGTATGGTGATTCTACGTGAACTACATCACACAGAAAAAGAAACATCATAAGATATCTCTAATACACGGAATGTAAACTTGACTACACATGAACTGAATTACAAAACAGAACAGGATCTCAAATTTAGAAAACCAACTAGTGCTTGCTTATGGGGAAAGGTGCCTTGGGGTGCTGCATAAAACCAGAGACTGAACTTAGCACAGATAACTTTCCATAAGCCAAATATGTAATAGACAATACCTACTCCTTGCTCAACGAAATGGACCCAACACCACATATTCAATGCCTAGGAATATACCTGACTGGGAAGAATCTCAAAACCCATGGATATATATGTCTCCGTAAGAGAATCAAGCATATGTACAGTGGCCGAAATGCAGGAGTGAAAATCGGATAAATCCCATTATCAAATTAATTTCGAAAACAAAACACAAAGACAGTGAAATAGAGAGCAATTCTTAAATAATTCACTCAGGGCATGTGATGCAATCGGGATTGACCACATCTACACCCAGAGCTGGTTGAGACATAAGGCTGGACACTTCAGGCTGACAGCATTGGTGAGTTTCGGTGAGCAAATGCAGACCCTTTGAAGTCATACTGCATGGTACCCATTCCATGGGGCCCAACTCTCCAGGTTCACGGGAGTCTTCCTCCAGCTACAACATGCATGGGAAACCCAGAGTATCGTCCACAGTGTGATTGGGAAACGATTTAAAATGCATCTCAGTATTCGTATCCTGCTCCTCGGGTTCACAATTCCAGATGCTTTACTAACACTGTCCCCGCTTGGAGAGTCAGTGCCTTTAACCTCCTCTTTGGCACAGTTTGCAATTTCTGCGGAAGATGAACAGGAATAGGGAGAACCAATGAGAAAGTAGCTGTAGATGTTTGGAAGGGCAAATTTAAGTCTCATTTCCCAACAGGAAAATGAATTAACCAAATGCTCAGCATACACTGCCGGAACCAGATTAGGGTCTGAAGCTATCTTGCGGTTTTGCAGTCAGCTCACAAGAAAGCGAGTTGGAGAAAGGAGCTCAGGGGCACTGTAATTCACAAACCTGCACAGTTATAAGTGACAGCAATCATCCAAAATTATATTGAAGTAAGGCTGCGAAGGTGACTTGAAAGTGGGGCAGAATTTCAGGAAAACGATTGCAGGGGGTAGACTGGAATTGCCCTGAAAGCATAGGAAAAGAGGCACAACGTCGACAATGATGCACTTGGCCAAAAAGGGCGTATGCGTTTTTTCCTGAATATATTCAGGAAAAAACGCATACGCCCTTTTTGGCCAACCAAGCAAGCCTGTAAAGGAAATCTGCACTAGAATGAAATCTCACTGCCCCCCTGGGCAAAAGGGCCATCTGAAAAAAGTGTAAAATCCAGAAAGGTAGGACAGGATATGGAGAACAGGGAGCCTTGTTATGCTGATTGGCAGGAGGTAAGTTTCCAGCAGCCAAACTGGAGAAGTGTATGGTGTTTCCTGAAACACGTAAGAAACAAAGCAACACAGCCTATGGCACTTCCACTTATGGTCCTATAGCTTACGGAAATTAAAATCAAAAACAGAGAGCCACCCCAAAGTTTGGGATGGCTGTGTTCCCAAGAAGCTCGTCTACAGCATCAGGTAAATATCCCAGAAAGCAAAAAATGGATAAAGAAGTTGTGGCACGTACGTGCAATGCAATATCACTCAGCAATGAAATCTGTGTCATCAGGCCCGTAGTGGCATAGTGAGTGGATGCAGGTACGGTGATTCTACGTGAACTAAGTCACACAGAAAAAGAAACATCATAAGATATCACTAATACACGGAATGTAAACTTGACTACACATGAACTGAATTACAAAACAGAACAGGGTCTCAAATTTAGAAAACCAACTAGTGCTTGCTTATGGGGAAAGGTTCCTTGGGGTGCTGCATAAAACCAGAGACTGAAATTAGCACAGATAACATTCCATAAGCCAAATATGTAATAGACAAGACCTACTCCTTGCTCAACGAAATGGACTCAACACCACATATTCAACGCCTAGGAATATACCTGACAAGGAATAATCTTAAAACCCATGGATTTATATGTCTCCATAAGAGAATCAAGCGTGTGTACAGCGGCATAAACGCAGCAATGAAAATCTGATAAATACCATTATCCAAATACATTTCGAAAACAAAACACAAAGACAGTGAAATAGAGAGCAATTCTTAAATAATTCACTCAGGGCATGTGATGCAACCGGGATTTAACACATCGACACCCAAAGCTGGTTGAGAAATAAGGCTGGACACTTCAGGCTGATACCATTGGTGAGTTTCGGTGAGCAAATGCAGACCCTTTGAAGTCATACTGCATGGTACCCATTCCATGGGTCCCAACTCTCCAGGTTCAAGGGATTCTTCCTCCAGCTAAAACATGCATGGGACACCCACAGTATGGTCCACCGTGTGATTGGGATACGATTTAAAATGCATCTCAGTTTTCGTATCCTGGTCTTCCGGTTCACCATTCCAGATGCTTTACTAACACTCTCCCCGCTTGGAGAGTCAGTGCCTTTAACCTCCTGTTTGGCACAGCTTGTAATTTCTCTGCAAGATGAACAGGAATAGGGAGAACCAATGAGAGACTAGCTATAGATGTCTGCACGGGCAAATGTAACGCTCATTTCCACCAGGAAGAGGAATTAACCAAAGGCTCAGCATGCCCTGCCGGAAACAGATTAGGGCCTGAAGCAATCCTGCGGTTTTGTGCCCAGCTCACAAGAAAGCGTGTTGAAGAAAGGAGCTCAGGGGCACTGTAATTCACAAACCTGCAGAGTTATAAATGACAGCTATCCTCCAAAAATATATTGAAGTAAGCCTGCGAAGGGGACTTGAAAGCGGGGCAGAATTTCAGGAAAACGATTGCAGGGGGTAGACTGGAATTGCCCTGAAAGCATAGGAAAAGAGGCAGAACGTCGACAATGATGCACTTGGCCAAAAAGTGCGTATGCGTTTTTTCCTGAATATATTCAGGAAAAAACGCATACGCCTTTTTTGGCCAACCAAGCAAGCCTGTAAAGGAAATCTGCACTAGAATGAAATCTCACTGCCCCCCTGGGCAAAAGGGCCATCTGAAAAAAGTGTAAAATCCAGAAAGGTAGGACAGGATATGGAGAACAGGGAGCCTTGTTATGCTGATTGGCAGGAGGTAAGTTTCCAGCAGCCACACTGGAGAAGTGTATGGTGTTTCCTGAAACACGTAAGAAACAAAGCAACACAGCCTATGGCACTTCCACTTATGGCCCTATAGCTTATGGAAATTAAAATCAAAATCAGAGAGCCACCCCAATATTTGGGACGGCTGTGTTCACCAGAAGCTCGTCTACAGTATCAGGTAAATATCCCAGAAAGCAAAAAATGGATAAAGAAATTGTGGCACGTACGTACAATGCAATATCACTCAGCAATGACACCTGTGTCATCAGGCCCGTAGCGGCATAGTGAGTGGATGCAGGTACAGTGATTCTACGTGAACTACGTCACACAGAAAAAGAAACATCATAAGATATCACTAATACACGGAATGTAAACTCGACTACACATGAACTGAATTACAAAACAGAACAGGGTCTCAAATTTAGAAAACCAACTAGTGCTTGCTTATGGGGAAAGGTGCGTTGGGGTGCTGCATAAAACCAGAGACTGAAATTAGCACAGATAACTTTTCATAAGCCAAATATGTAATAGACAAGACCTACTCCTTGCTCAACGAAATGGACCCAACACCACATATTCAACGCCTAGGAATATACCTGACTAGGAAGAATCTTAAAACCCATGGATATATATGTCTCCGTAAGAGAATCAAGCATGTGTACAGCGGCCTAAACGCAGCAGTGAAAATCCGATAAATCCCATTATCAAAATAAATTTCAAAAACAAAACACAAAGACAGTGAAATAGAGAGAAATTCTTAAATAATTCACTCAGGGCATATGATGCAACTGTGATTGACCACATCTACACCCAGAGCTGGTTGAGACATAAGGCTGGACACTTCAGGCTGATAGCATTGGTGAGTTTCGGTGAGCAAATACAGACCCTTTGAAGTCATACTGCATGGTACCCATTCCATGGGTCCCAACTCTCCAGGTTCAAGGGATTCATCCTCCAGCTAAAACATGCATGGGGAACCCAGAGTATCGTCCACTGTGTGATTGGGAAACGATTTAAAATGCATCTCAGTTTTCGTATCCTGGTCCTCGGGTTCACCATTCCAGATGCTTTAATAACACTCTCCCCGCTTGTAGAGTCAGTGCCTTTAATCTCCTGTATGGCATATCTTGCAATTTCTGTGCAAGATGAACAGGAATAGGGAGAACCAATGAGAGACTAGCTGTAGGTGTCTGCACGGGCAAATGTAATGCTCATTTACCACCAGGAAGTGGAATCAACCAAAGGCTCAGCATGCCCTGCTGGAAACAGATTAGTGCCTGAAGCAATCCTGCGGTTTTGTGCCCATCTCACAAGA
The DNA here is from genome assembly GCF_963924675.1 of Phocoena phocoena. Taxonomy (NCBI): domain Eukaryota; kingdom Metazoa; phylum Chordata; class Mammalia; order Artiodactyla; family Phocoenidae; genus Phocoena; species Phocoena phocoena. The sequence continues at coordinate 514,157 of NW_027077403.1, read as the reverse complement.
AAGCGAGTTGAAGAAAGGAGCTCAGGGGCACTGTAATTCACAAACCTGCAGAGTTATAAATGACAGCTATCCTCCAAAAATATATTGAAGTAAGCCTGCAAAGGGGACTTGAAAGCGGGGCAGAATTTCAGGAAAACGATTTAAGGGTTAAACTGGAATTGCACTTAAAGAATAGGAAAAGAGGCAGAACGTCAATAATGATGCACTTGTCCAAAAAGTGCGGATGCTTTTTTCCCTAAATATATTCAGGAAAAAACGCATACGCACTTTTTGGCCAACCAAGCAAGCTTGTAAATAAATCTGCACTCCAATGAATTCTCAGTGTCCCCCAGGGCAAAGGGCCATTTAAAAAAATTGTAAAATCCAGAAACGGAGGACAGGCAATGGAGAACAGGGATCCTTATTATGCTGATGCATATGATGTAAATTGCCGACAGCCATTCTGGAGAAGTGTTATGTGTTTCCTGAAACACGTAAGAAACAAAGCAACACAGCCTATGGCACTTCCACTTATGGTCCTACAGCTTAGGGAAATTAAAATCAAAAACACCCAGCCACCTCAAAGTTTGGGACCTCTCTGTTCACAAGAACCTCGTTTACAGTACCAGGCAAATATCTCAGAGAGCAAACAATGGATAAAGAAGTTGTGGTACGTACGTACAATGGAATATCACTCAGCAATGAAATCTGTGTCTTCAGGCCCATAGCGGCAAAGTGAGTGGATTCAGGTATGGTGATTCTACGTGAAATAAGTCACACATAAAAAGAAACATCATAAAATATCTCTAATACACAGTATGTAATCTTGACTACACATGAACTGAATTACAAAACAGCACAGTCTCAAATTTAGAAAACCAACTTGTGCTTGCTTGTGGAGAAAGGTGCGTTGGAGTGCTGCATAAAACCAGAGACTGAAATTAGCACAGATACCGTTCCATAAGCCAAATATGTAATAGACAAGACCTACTCCTTGCTCAACGAAATGGACTCAACACCACATATTAAACGCCTAGGAATATACCTGACTAGGAAGAATCTTAAAACCCATGGATTTATATGTCTCCGTAAGAGAATCAAGAGTGTTTACAGCGGCATTAACGCAGCAGTGAAAATCCGATAAATCCCAGTGTCAAAAAAGAATTTCAAAAACAAAACACAATGACAGTGAAATAGAGAGCAATTCTTAAATAACTCACACAGGGCATGTGATGCAACCTGGTTTACCACATCTACACCCAGAGCTGGGTGAGAGATAAGGCTGGACCCTTTGGGCTGATAGCATTGGTGAGGTTCAGTGATCAAATGCAGACCCTTTGATGTCATACTGCCTGGTACCCATTCCATGGTTCCCAACTCTCCAGGTTCAAGGGATTCTTCCTCCAGCTAAAACATGCATGGGAAACCCAGAGTATGCTCCACCGTGTGACTGGGAAACCTTTTTACATGCATGTCTGTTTTCGTCCCCTGGTACTCAGGTTCACCATTCCAGACCCTTTTCTTACACTCTCCCCATTTGGAGAGTCAGTGCCTTTAACCTCCTGTTTGGCACTGTTTGCAATTTCTGCGCAAGATGAACAGGAATACGGAGAACCAATGGGAGACTATCTGTAGGTGTGTGCACGGGCAAATATTTTTTTTAACATCTTTATTGGGGTATAATTGCTTTACAATGGTGTGTTAGTTTTTGCTTTATAACAAAGTGAATCAGCTATACATAAACATATGCTCCCTGTGTCTTCCCTCTTGTGTCTCCCTCCCTCCCTCTCTCCCCCTTCCACCCCTCCAGGCTGTCCCAACGCCCCGAGTTAATATCCCTGTGCCTTGCGGCTGCTTCCCCCTTGCTATCTACCTTACTACATTTGTTAGTGTGTATATGTCCATGGCTCTCTCTCGCCCTGTCAAAACTCACCATTCTCCCTCCCCATATCCTCAATTCCGTTCTCCAGTAGGTCTGCGCCTCTATTCCTGTCTTATCCCTAGGTTCTTCATGACATTTTTTTCCTTTAAATTCCATATATATGTGTTAGCATACGCTATTTGTCTTTTTCTTTCTGACTTACTTCACTCTGTATGACAGACTCTAGGTCTATCCATCTCATTACAAATAACTCAGTTTCATTTCTTTTTAAGGCTGAGTAATATTCCATTGTGTATATGTGCCACATCTTCTTTATCCATTCGTCCGATGATGGGCGCTTAGGTTCTTTCCATCTCCGGGCTATTGTAAATAGAGCTGCAATGAACATTTTGGTACATGACTCTTTTTGAATTTTGGTTTTCTCAGGGTATATGCCCAGTATGCACGGGCAATTTTAACACTCATTTCCCAACAGGAAGAGGAATTAACCAAAGGCTCAGCATGCCGTGCTGGAACAAGATTAGGGCCTGAAGCAATCCTGCGGTTTTGTGGCCAGCTCACAAGAAAGCGAGTTGAGGAAAGGAGCTCAGGGGCACTGTCATTCACATACCTGCAGACTTATAAATGACAGAAATCGTACAAAAATATATTGAATTAAGGCTGCGAAGAGGACTTGACAGTGGGGCAGAATTGCTGGAATCCGATTTCAGGAGGTAGACGTGAATTGCTCTGAAAGCATAAGAGAAGTGGCAGAACCTCGTCAATGAAGCACTTGGCCAAAAAGGGCATATGCATTTTTTCCAGGGCCATCATTCACGGGAGTAGGAGGCTCCCAGCTTGCTCCAGTGGCCAACAGAGGGCCCACGTCGCCAAGGCGATGTGAGCTAGCCAGGCAGGAGTGACCTGACATCAGAGGGCCCACCTCACAGAATGGTAGGGAACCCAGCCAGGATCAGACTCTCCCCAGAGGGCCCACATCACCAAGGTGATGGGAACCAGGCAGGAGTGTCCTCACACCCGTGGGGCCACATCATCAAAAGTTTAGGTACCCAGCACATGTGGCCTCAAACCAGAGGACCCACATCACCATGGGTTTCGGAGTGAGGCAGGCAGGATTAACCTCACAACACATGTCCCATTGTATACAAAATGTGTGGAAACCAGCAGTTGGATCTTCCTAGCAGGCGGCCCAGAGCACTGAGGCTATGAGATCCAGGCCGGCATGAACTCACAACAGAGGGCCCTCATTGTGATTCTGTAAGCAACCCAGCCGTTGTGACCTCAGAGCAGAAGGCCCACATCCCCATGGGGAAGGGAAACAAGCAGGAGTGTCATCGCAAGAGTGGGCACACATGAAAAAATGTGGGGAGCCCAGCAATTAGTGCCTGATGCCAGAGGGCCCTCATCACCGAGGGGCGGTGGCTCCCAGCCAGCTCCGACTGCTACCAGAGGGGCGACGTCGCCAATGCGGAGTGCGACAACCAGGCAGGAGTGACCTCAGAGCAGAGGGTCAACCTCACAGAAGTGTGAAGAACCAAAGAGGATCAGATTCTCACCAGAGGGCCCACATCACCAAGGGAATGGGAACCAGGCAGGAGTGTCCTCACACTAGTGGGGCCACATCACCGAAAAGAGAGGGACCCAGCACACGTGGCCTCAAACCAGAGGACACACATCACAAGGGAGCTGGGATTGAGGCAGGCAGGAGGAGCCTCAAAACAGAGGGACCATAGAATTAAAGAGGTGAAGAATCCCGCAGTTGGAACCTCCCAGCAGGCGGCCAGGAGCAGCGAGACTATGGGATCCAGGCCGGAGTGATCTCACACCAGAGGGCCGTCATCATGAAACTGTGAGCAACCTAGGCGTTGGGATCTCAGAGCAGAAGGCCCACATTCCCATGGGGTTGGGAACCTGTCAGAAGTGTACTCGCACCACAGGGCACACAGCAGAGAATTTAGGGAACCCAGGAGTTAGGGCCTGACGCCAGAGGGCTCTCATTACCAAGGGGAGGAGACTCCAATCAGGCACCAACACCCAACTGAGGTCCCACGTCGCCAAGGTGACGTGTGACAGCCAGGTAGGAGTGACCTCACCGAAGAGGGCCTACCTCACAGAAGGGTGAGGAACACAGCCAGGATAAGACTCTCACCAGAGGGCCCACATCACCAAGGTGATCAGAACCAGGCAGGAGAGTCTTCACACCAGTGTGGCCACATCATAGAAAGGTGAGGAACCCAGCACATGTGGCCTAAACCAGAAGACCCACATCTCCAAGGGGCTCGGAATGAGGCAGGCAGGAGTAGCCTCACAACACAGGGCCCATAGAATAAAAAAGCTGAGGAATCCAGCAATGGGAACCTCCCAGCAGGCGGCCAAGAGCACCAAGTCTATGCGATTCAGGCCGCAGTAAACTCACAGCAGAGGGTCCACATCATGAAACTGCGAGCAACCCAGCCATTTGGACCTCAGAGCAGAAGGTCCACATCCCCAAGGTGTTGGGAGCATGGCAGGAGTGTCCTCGCACCACTTAGCACATATCAGAAAATGTGGGTACCCAGCAGTTAGGGCCTGACGCCAGAGGGCCCTCATCACTGAGGGGAGGAGGCTCCCAGCATGTTCCAACTACCACAAGAGGGCCCACGTCGCCAAGGCGGGGTGTGCCAGCCAGGCAGGAGTGACCTCACAGCAGACGGCCCACCTCAAAGAAGTGTGAGGAACCCAACCAGGATCAGACTCTCACCAGAGGGCCCATATCACCAAGGGGACGGGAACCAGGCACGAGTGTCCTCACACCAGTGGGGCCACATCACTAAAAGATGAGGAAACTGGCACATGTGGCCACAAACCAGAGGACCTACATCACCAAGGGGCTGGGAGTGACACAGGCAGGAGGAGCCTCCCAACACAGGGCCCAAAGAATAAAAAAGGTGAGGAACCCAGCAGTTGGAACTTCCCAGCAGGCGGCCCAGAGTACAGAGGCTATGGGATCTAGGAATGAGTGAACTAACACCAGAGAGCTAACATCAGGAAACTGTGAGCAACCCAGTCGTTGGAACCTCAGAGCAGAAGGCCCATATCGCCATGGGGATGGGAACATTTCACGAGTGTCCTGGCATCACTGGGCTCACATCAGAAAACCTGGGAAGCCCAGCAGTTAGAGCCTGACGCCAGAGGGACCTCATCACCGAGGACAGGAGTCTCCAAAAGGATCCAACTGCCACCAGAGGGCCGACGTCACCAAGGCAATGGGAGCAAGCCAGGCAGGAGTTACCTCAGAGCACAGGGCCCACCTCACAGAACGGTAAGGAACCCAGCCAGGATCAGACTCTCACCAGAGGGGCCACATCACCAAGGGGCTGGGAAACAGGCACGAGTGTCCTCACACCATTGGGGCCACATCATCGAAAGGTGAGGGACCCAGCACACGTGGCCTCACACCAGAGGACACACATCACAACGGGGCTGGGATTGAGGCAGGCAGGAGGAGCCTCAAAACAGAGGGCCCATAGAATAAAAAAGGTGAGGAATCCCGCAGTTGGAACCTCCCAGCAGGCGCCCAGGAGCAGCAAGCCTATGGGATCTAGGCCGGAATGAATACACATCAGAGGGCCCTCATCATGAAACTGTGAGCACCCAGCCGTTGGGACCTCAGAGCAGAAGGCCCAAATTCCCATGGGGTTGTGAACCTGACAGGAGTGTACTCGCACAACAGGTCGCATATCCGCAAATTTTGGGAGCCCAGGAGTTAGGGTCAGACGCAAGAGGGCCCTCATTACTGAAGGACGGAGACTCGCAGCAGACACTAACTCCCAACTGAGGGCCCACGTCACCAAGGTGATGTGTGCCAGCCAGGCAGGTGTGACCTCACCGCAGAGGGCCTACCTCACAGAAGGGTGAGGAAACCAGCCAGGATAAGACTCTCACCAGAGGGCCCACATCACCAAGGGGATCGGAACCAGGCAGGAGGGTCCTCACACCAGTGTGGCCACATTATAGAAAGGTGAGGAACCCAGAACATGTGGCCTAAAACAGGGGACCCACATCTCCAAGGGGCTAGGAGTGAGGCAAGCAGGAGTATCCTCACAAAACAGAGCCCACAGAATAAAAGTTGTGAGGAATCCAGCAGTTGGAACCGGCCAGTAGGCCGCCCAGAGCACAGAGTCTATGGGATCCAGGCCACAGCGAACTCACAGCAGAGGTCCCACATCATGAAACTGTGAGCAACCTAGCGGATGGGACCTCAGAGCAGAAGGCCCACATCCCTATGGGGATGGGAACCTGACAGGAGTGTCCTCGGCCCACTTCCACGAATCAGAAAATGTGGGAACCCAGCAGTTAGGACCTGAGGCCAGAGGACCCTCATCACCGAGGGGAGGAGGCTCCCAGCAGGCTCCAACTGCCACCATAAGGCCGATGTCACCAAGGCGGGGTGTGCCAGCCAGGCAGGAGTGACCTCAGAGCAGAAAGCCCACCTCACAGAAGTGTGAGGAACCCAACAAGGATCAGACTGTCACCAGAGGGCCAACATCACCAAGGGAATGGGAACCAGGCAGGAGTGTCCTCACACCAGTGGGGCTACATCACCATAATTTGAGGGACCCAGCACACGTGGCCTCAAACCTGAGGACACACATCACCAAGGGGCTGGGAGTGAGGCAGGCCAGAGGATCCTCAAAACAGAGGGACCATAGAATAAAAAAGGTGAGGAATCCCACAGTTGGAACCTCCGGCAGGCAGCCAGGAGCAGCGAGGCTATGGGATCTAGGCCGGAGTGAACTCACACCAGAGGGCCCTCATCATGAAACTGTGAGCAACACAGCCGTTGGGACCTCAGAGCAGAAGGCTCACATCCCCATGGGGATGGGAACCTGGCAGGAGTGTCCTTGCACCACTTAGCACGAATCAGAAAATGTGGGAACCCAGCAGTTAGGGCCTGAGGCCAGAGGGCCCTCATCACCGAGGGGAGGAGGCTCCCAGCAGGCTCCAACTGCCACCATATGGCCGACGTTGCCAAGGCGGGGTGTGCCAGCCAGGCAGGAGTGACCTCAGAGCAGAGGGCCCACCTCACAGAAGGGTGAGGAACCTAACCAGGATCAGACTCTCACCAGAGGGCCAACATTAACAAGGTGATGGGAACCAGGCAAGACTGTCCTAACACAAGTGGGGCCAACATCACCAAGGGAATGGGAACCAGGCAAGAGTGTCCTCACACCAGTGTGGCCACATTATAGAAAGGTGAGGAACACAGCACATGTGGCCTCAAACAAGGGGACACACATCACGAAGGGGCTGGGAGTGAGGCATGCAGGAGGAGACGCACAACCGAGGGCCCATAGAATAAAAAAGGTGAGGAATCGGGAAGTAGGAAACTCCAAGCGGGAGGCCCAGAGCACTGACACTATGGGATACAGGCCAGAGTGAACACACAGCAAAGGGCCCACATCATGAAACTGTGAGCAACCCAGCAGTTGGGACCACAGAACAGAAGTCCCACATGCCCATGGGGATGGGAACATGGCAGGAGTGACTCGCACCACTGGGCACACATCAGAAAATGTGTGGAGCCCAGCACTTAGGGCCTGACACCAGAAGGCCCTCATCACTGAGGGGAGGAGGCCCCAGCACGCTCCAACTGCCACCAGAGGGTCCACGTCGCCAAGGCGACATGCACCAGCCAGGCAGGATTGACCTCACAGCAGAGGGCCCACATCATGAAAGTGTGAGCAACCCAGCCGTTAGGACCTCAGAACAGAAGGCCCACACGCTCATGAGGATGGGAACCTGGCAGGAGTGCCCTCGCACCACTTAGCTCGTATCAGAAAATGTGGGAACCCTGCCGTTAGGGCCTGACGCCAGAGGGCCTCATCACCGAGGGAAGGAGGCTCCCAGCAGGCTCCAACTGCCACCAGGGTGCCGAAGTCAGCAAGGCGGGTTGTGCCAGCCAGGCAGGAGTGACCTCAGAGAAGAGGGCTCACCTCACGGATGTGTGAGGAACCCAACCAGGATCAGAGTCTCACCAGAGGGCCCACATCACCAAGGGGATGGGAACCAGGCAGGAGTGTGCACACACCAGTGGGGCCACATCATCAAAAGATGAGGACCCCATCACATATGGCCTCAAACCTGAGGACACACATCACCATGTGGCTGGGAGTGAGGCAGGTATCTGGAGGGGCACATTTAACTCTAATTTCCCACCAGGAAGAGGAATTAACCAAAAGCTCAGAGTGCCGTGCCGGACCGTGATTATGACCTGAAGCAAACCTGCAGTTTTGTGGCCAGCTTACAAGGAAGTGAGTTAAGAAAGGAGCTCAAGGGCACTGTAATTCACAAACCTGCAGAGATAAATGACAGCTATTGGCAAAAATATATCGAAGTAAGTCTGCAAAGAGGACTTGAAAACGAGGCAGAATTGCAGGAATCATATTTCAAGAGGTAGATTGGAATTGCATTTAAAGCATATGAAAAGCGGCAGATCTTTGACAGTGATGCACATGGACAAAAAGTGCGTATACATTTTTCCTGAATATATTCAGGAAAAAATGCATATGAACATTTTGGCCAACCAAGCACTCCAGCAATGGAAATCCACACTACAATGAAGTCACATTTCCCATTCGTCAAAAAGGCCATCTGAATAAAGTGTAAAAACCAGAAACACAGGACAGGCCATGGAGAACAGGGAGCCGTGTTATGCTGATGGGCGGGATGTAAATTGCCAACAGACACTCTGGAGATGTTCATGGTGTATCCTGAAACATCTAAAAAACAAAGCTACAGAGCCTAGGGCACTTCCACTTTTGGCCCTATAGCTTAGGAAAATTAAAATCAACAAGACACAGCCAACACAAAATTTAGGGCTGCTGTGTTTACAAGAACCTCGAGTCCAGTACAAATTAAATATCCCAGAAAGAAAAAAATGGATAAAGAAGTTGTGCTACTTACGTACAACGGAATATCACTCAGCAGTGAAATCAATGTCATCAGGCCTGTAGCAGCAAATTGAGTGGATTTAATTATGATGATTCTAAGAGAAATATGTCACACAAAGAAAGATAATTATCATAAGATATCACTAATAGAGGGAGTGTAAACTTGGCTACACATAAACTGAATTACAAAACCGAACAGAGTCTCACATTTAGATAAAAACCTTATGCTTGTTTAAGGGGAAAGTTGAGTTGGGCTGCTGTATAAAAACAGATTGAAATTAGCACACATACCATTCCATAAGCCAAATACGTAATAAACAAGACCTACTCTTTGCTCAACGAAATAGACTCATCCATGGTGTATCACCTCACACCTATTAGAATGGGCATCATCAGAAAATCTACAAACAACAAATGCTGGAAACGGTGTGGAGATAAGGAATCCTCTTCCACTATTGTTGGGAATGTAAATTGATACAGTCACTGTGGAGAACATTATGGAGTTTCTTATAAAACTAAGAATAGAATTACCATATGATACAGCAATCCCTCTACTGGGCATATACCCAGACAAAACCATAAATCAAAAAGAGACATTCACCACAATGTTCATTGCATCACTATTTACACTATCCAGGTAATGGAAGCAACCTAAATGCCCACAGACAGACGAATGCATAAAGATGTGGTACATATATAAAATGGAATATTACTAAGCCATAAAAAGGAATGAAATTGGGACATTTGTAGAGACGTTGATGGATCTAGAGACTGTCATACAGAGTGAAGTAAGTCAGAAAGAGAAAAACAAATCTTGTATATTAATGCATATATGTGGAACCTAGAAAAATTGTACAGATGAACCGTTTTGCAAGGCAGAAATAGAGCAACACATGTATACAACAAACGTATGGACAACAAGGGGGGAAAGCTGTTGGGGATGGTGGTGGGAGGAGTTGAGATATTGGGATTGGTATGTATACATTTATATGTATAAAGTAGATAACCAAAAACAACCTGCTGTATAAAAATTAAATTCAAAATAAAAAAATAAAATTAAAAAAAGTAAAACAGAGAAAATATTCTTCCCTTCACATACATGTATTTATATGAATAAATTATTTCCATGCTTATATCTGTAAATACACAAAAGAGGAATAAAATCTACCTTGAACCAAAAACGAAAAAAAGATAAAAAAGAACAGAACCCACCAGTTACACAGAGGAAAACCGTTTCAGGGCACTTGCTCCAATTGCAAACAATTCTGAAGTTGGTCAGTGGTGGGGAATCATCTCCCATTCAGCCAGCATGCTCCTCGCAACAAGCGTCCTCACTGCAAAGCTGGGAGACCGTGCCGAGGTATCTGTGAGTAAACGTGGGCCGAGCCCCAGGCCAGCTGCTGCTGAAATGTTCCCACCCTTCCAAGGCTAAACACCTGAATATGTACAAGGACTTGAAAACCTAGAGGAAGGGCCATGGAGCCACATGAGGGACAGCATGCCAGCCGACTTGGTGCCTGCAGGCCAGCCAGGATGGTCCTGGCCCTGGGTGCTCTTCTGGAAGCTCTCCATTTCCCTGCCTGAGATACCCCTGCTGTCCCGGCCCCCACTGCTTTCTTCCTTCCTCACCTGTGCCCAGGGAGAAATTCCAGCGGCAGGTGTGGGTGACACATCCTCTTCTTTAGCAGGTAGCATCTTGGCAACTGCTGCAGAAAGTCCAGCAGAGCCCCACTCACACTGGGACACCCACAAAGCCGTGGCCTCTCATTCCCTCCCACCAGCCCAGTCCCGAGACTGCTGACAGGGCAGAGAAAATGGCGTCAGGCACAGCTGCAGGGGCTCTTGCTGCCTGGAGCGGTGTTTATATTGATCTCAACCCAGGCACACCTGGGGAGGGCTGGCCGGCACGGTCAGGCTTCCCAGGCCAGCCAATAATCACCCCTCAGGGGCTCACAGTTGCAGAAAATGGAACTTGCTGAATTGGCCAGGTCCAAGGAACAGGTGTGGGCTCCTGAGAGTCAGGATAGACAAGGGGCTGCAGCTCTGGCTTGTTTTCTAATTATATTATCTGGCCCATGAGTGGGAGACAACTTCAAGAAAACCCTCTCCTAATGAGAGGAACCCAGGAGTCAGGGAGAGGAGGGGTGGGTGGTGGTTGGAGACAGAGGCCTGGTGCCCCGGGTGCAGTGGAAGTCTCTGGAAGACCAGGTGGAGGAGGCCGCACAGAGTGATGCCCAGGGTCACAGACCTGTCAGAGCTGCTGTTTGTTAGTTCAAGTCCTGCTCTGAGGTGCTCTGTGTCAGATCTGAGCAACAGGTGAGCTGGGAGTGCTCTGCAATGAGGGCTATGTGCACGGTTCCTGTGTGCCCAGCCCTGCCAAGGTACCTGCAAGGGTAGCTCTGTATCCTGGGAGGGGCCTGACCACGGGAGCCCCATGGACTGCAGAGGACCTGCCCAGGGAATCCCATATCCTGGGAGGGGCCTGAACACGAGAGCCCCGTGGGCTGGGGTGGGGGTAGGGTACCTGCCCAGGTGAGCTCCATATCCTGGGATTGGCCTGACCTCGAGAGCCCCATGGGCTGCTGGAGTCCTGGTAAAGGATGTCAGGACAGTCAGTGAAGCCACCGAGGATATACCTCCAGTAGTTCCTAAATCCTACACCCTGCTGGTCATTCTACCAACCACCAGGACTTGGTATTCTGTATTACTCTTCAATGATGCCTTCTTTTGTATTCCATTAGTCCCAGAGTCACAAGAAATTTTGGCTTGTCAGTGACAGGACTCAACATACAACTAAAACAATACTTCCAGGCTGTCTTGCCCCAAGGGTTCAAAAATTCCCACACCATCTTTGGGGAAAGCTCAGCTAAAGACCTAAAAGTTCTACCTCTGGAAAAGGAAACACTCCTTCAATATTCAGACAACATTCTGATCGCCAGCCCTACTAAGGAGGCCTCAGAACTACCAAGCCAATAAAGGATAGAAGTTGTCCACGAAAAAGCTCAAATATCACAGACTACGGTGACCTGCCTGGGCTTCATTCTCACAGAAGGTCGGAGAAGCCCATCCCAGGAAAGGGAAGAAACAATTTACAGCCTTACCCCTTTCTGAAACTAGAAGACAGCTTAGGGGTTCCTGGGGAAGCCAGGGTTTCCTGCCTCTGGATCCCTAACTACAGTCTACTAGCTGGGCCTCTATATGAAACACTGAAAGGAAAAGATGATGATCCTTTTGAATAGAATCCAGAAGTGGCCTTTCAAGAATGGAAAGAGCAGTCAATTCAGACCCTTGCCCTGGAACTCCCTAATTTAGCTAAACCCTTTGACCTTTACATTCCTGGTGAAAGGTGAATCGCCATTGGAGCATTAGTGCAAAAACTGGGACCACTTGAAATGGAACAATGCAAGAATGCCATCCAGGTAGGATAAACTATGGTCACCAAGGGGCTTGGCCCACCGCCACATCTGGCCAAGATACTGGTGGTATCTGAAAACCTGGAAATCAGCAGCCCAAAAGGCCACCTCCCTTCTAAGGGAAACGGACCCCACGTGGTGATCCTAACCCCCAACCATGCCCTGAAGTTGCAGGGTTTGCTCCGTGGGCACACTGACCTCGATTGAGGAGGCCCTCCAACTCCAACCTCCAGAGAGATAACCGGGGGCAACGGGGCACCATGACGACCCATGTGACCATCACTTGACCTGGAGTTTCTCTCATAAAACAACAAGAGTGTGTCCCAAAAGAGTAGACTACTGCTTGCAGTACTTACTGTACCCAGAGGGGAGCTAATAATCTTGGCGGGGGAACCGTATATCATGCTGTCACCATAGAAAAGCCTACAGACACCCTGATGATGGTGGCCAATAAGACCGGCTGGACTCCTGTTTACTTCCAAAGGCTCTTGACTCAGTGACCATCATGATCCTTCATCACCACTAACCCTGGACTGTCTGGGAGCTGAGCGGGCAGGGTCCTGACACCTGGTGCTGTTTTTACGTTAATTCAGGGGCCTAATGGAAGAAAGCGCAGACTGTTGGTCAGAGCATCTAGGCTGGCAGAAACGGTCAGTCAGAGCATCTAGGCTGGCAGAAATGGTCAGCCTAATGTGGCTGAACAGATGTGGGGCGGGGTGAAACTGGACCTCACAGCGCCACTGCACATCTCCTTTCTGGACCCTTAAAGGTCATTAGAATCTATAACACTTCCAATACTGGTGCTCAGGCGGACGAGCAGGGAGGCAGGAGGCCTGGGGACAATCAACGTCACCTGGAGGCTGCTGGGGAGAAGTTCTGACCCTCGCCCACGGGTATGAGGCCTCCTAACTCAGCACTCAGCAGTTAGAGAAGAAGGGTCTGCACCCGCAGCACTCCAAGAATGAGGAAAGGGACAAAAGGCAGAAGAGGAGTTTGTCCCAGGCAAAGCCCCTTAAAAATGCCTGGGAGATAAAAATAGAATCTGGGCAATAAAATAAAGTCTAACCTTTTTTATCCTTTGTGCTTTGTCTAATTTCAGGTGCTCCTAGGGTCTCGCATACAGAGGTTCCACACCCGGCACTTCAGACCAGATTTCCTAGAGCAGAATGGCTCGATGACACTTCAGCTCCTGGGGCCCAGTTCAGACTCCGTGACATAGAGCCTGAGCTGCAGCCAACCAGGTCCTCGAGAGCTCAGCCCCCTCCCTCCCAGTGACTCTGACAGGATCTCTACACAGCAGCCCAGCCCACAGCCCACAGGGTAGCACCTCTCCATTCTCTGATCAAAATATAAAGTTTCCTTTGCTTTTGAACCAAACTCAGTCTCGATCTATTGGCTCCAATGACACTGGGCAGGGGGACACTTGTTGGCGTCCACTCTGGAGGATCAGTAACAGAAATTGAGAACATTGTAACTTCAATGAACAGATGTGTGAGCCAAACTGTAATTAACATAGAACAGTGTATAAGGCTCGGGTAAAATAAGATGTTTCTAACACTTCCATTTGATATTTCCATTACTTTATTATAAGCAAGTTCAGTGAAAAGGTCTGTCTTCTTTGTCAGGTCAATATTAGAGAAACAAAGTGACTTCTTTCCAAGGATGTACATCTAATAATCTTGGTTAAAGCTTCAATCTTGTTTTAAATGCTTTTGCATTTAAAATGATACCTCTCTTTCAGCTCCCCCATTTCTGAGAAGCATAAAATCTTATAATTTATTATTACCAAAGGGAAATGGTAGGAGGAGGGATAAATTAACAGTTTGGGATTAACACATACACACTGCTATGTATGAAATCATCAGCAAGGAACTACTGTATAGCACAGGGAACTACACTCAATATTTTGCAATAACCTATAAGGGGAAATGATCTGAAAAAGAATAGATATTTTTATTGACATCATCCATCAATGACAGTAAAAATGGAACCTAAGGGAAGACAGTGGTGATTGCTTCTGACCCTGAAGACTTCAATCATCTAAAGTTTGGACTCTGCCTACTTCCCAAGGCCCTTAATGAACATGTGTGTAGCCGTAGCTTAAAAAATTCCCCAGTTTGGGTTGCGGAGAGACACTGATATTGAAAATCCCCTGGTGTTCTCCTCACATGAATGGGACCCTTCCTACACCTAAAACATGCCTGTCACACCCAGAGAATGGTTTACCGTCTGGTCGGGAAAAGTTTGGAAAAGGCATCTCATCTCCTCATCTCTTGGTGCTAGGGTTCACCACTCCAGCGTCTTTACTAACAGTCTCCCCACTTGGAGATGTCAGCACTGTCAACATCCTGTTGCATACAGTTTGGAATTTGTCCAGAGGATGAAGCGGAAGGAGGAGGAACAATGAGAGACAAGTCCTAGGTGTTCGGACAGGCACATGCCACTCTAATTTCCAATCAGGAAGACGAATTGACCAAAGGCTAGGGTTGCCCATGGAAACAGAATAGGGCTTGAGGAATCCTGATGCTTTGTGGCCAGTTCCCATAAACACAAGTTGGAAAATGGAACTCAGGGGCACTAAAATTCACGAAACTGCAGAGTTGAAAATATCTATCACTGAAAAATGTCTTGAGGAAAGTCAGAGAAAAGGACTTGTAAGCAACGGAGAATGGCAGGAAAGGGATTGGAAGAGGTAGAAAGGACTCGCCATTAAGCACAAGAAAAGGGGCTGAACATTGCCAACATTGCAGTTGGCCAAAAAGGGTGTATGCGTCTTTTTCTGTATATATTCAAGAAAAGGGCATACACTTTTTTAGCCAACCAAACAGGTGGGCACTGGAAATCAATTCTCCAAAACATATCACTTTGCATCAGTCAGAAGAGCCGTCCTCATAAAGTGTAAACACCAGAAATGCAGGACAGGGCAAGGAGAAAAGGGAGCCCTGTGAGTCTTATAGTGGAAATGTATATTGCCAACGGTCACTCTGGATAAGTGTATTGTGTTTACTAAAGCATCTAAAAAATGAGCTACCGAGCACAGGGCACTTGCACTCATGGAAGTATATCTTGGGAAAAACAAAAATCGAGAGGACACAGGCACCCCAATGTTTACCACCTCTCTGTTTAAAAGATCCTCGACTAGTATATAACTTAAATGTTTCTGCAGAGAAAAAATGGATAGAGATGTGGTGCTTATGTAGAGTGGAATATTACTCAGCTTGGAAATCAATGAAATACGGCCAGTTGTAACAACTCCAGAGGAGTTACGTGTGATCATTCGATGTCATATAATTCAAAAAGAAAAAGACATAAGATATTACTAATACATGGAATGTTAACATGGCTATATATGAACTGAATTACAAAAGAGAAGAGGGTTTCAAATTAAGAAAACCAACTTATGCTTCCTTAAGGGGAAAGGTGAGTTGGGGTGCTGCATAAAACCAGAGATTGAAATTAGTACAGATACCGTTCCATAAGCCAAATATGTAATAGTCAAGGCCTACTCCTTGCTCAACGAAATGGACTCAACACGCGATATTCAATGCCTAGGAATATACCTGATTAGTAAGAATCTTAAAACCCATGAACTTATATGTCTCCATAAGAGAATCAAGCGTGTGTACAGCGGCATAAACGAAGCAGTGAAAATCCGATAAATACCGTTATCAAAATAAACTACAAAAACAAAACACAATGAAAGTGAAATAGAGAGCAATTCTTAAATAATTCATTCAGGGCTTGTGATGCAACCTGGATTTACCACATCAACACCCAGAGCTGGGTGAGACATAAGGCTGGACACATGGGGCTGATAGCATTGGTGAGTTTCTGTGAGCAAATGCAGACCCTTTGAAGTTATACTGCATGGTACCCATTCCATGGGTCCCAACTCTCCAGGTAAAGGGATTCTTTATTCAGCTACAGCATGATTGGGAAACCCAGAGTATGGTCCACCATGTGATTGGGAAACGATTAAAAATGTATCTAAGTTTTCGTATCCTGGTCCTCAGGTTCACCATTCCAGATGCTTTACTAACACTCTGCCCACTTGGAGAGACAGTGCGCTTAAACTCCTGTTTGGCATATTTCGCAATTTCTTCAAAAGATGAATAGGAATAGGGAGAAACAATGAGAGACAAGCAGTAGGTGTCTGCACGGGCAAATGTAACGCTCGTTTCCCACCAGGAAGAGGAATTAGCCAAAGGATCAGAGTGCCCTGCCGGAAACAGATTGGGGCCTGAAGCAATACTGCGGTTTTGTGCCCAGCTCACAAGAAGGGGGGTTGAAAAAAGGAGCTGAGGGGCACTGTCATACACAAACGTGCAGAGTTATAAATGAAAGCTATCGTCCAAAAATATACTGAACTAAGGCTGTGAAGAGGACTTGAAAGCGGGGCAGAATTTCAGGAAAACGATTGCAGGGGGTAGACTGGAATTGCCCTTAAAGCACAGGAAAAGAGGCAGAACGTCGACAATGATGCACTTGGCCAAAAAGGGCGTATGCGTTTTTTCCTGAATATATTCAGGAAAAAACGCATACGCCCTTTGTGTCAAACAAGCAAGCCTATAAAGGAAATCTGCACTAAAATGCAGTCTCACTGCCCCTACCTGACAAAAGGGCCACCTGATAAAAGTGTAAAATCCAGAAAGGCAGGAAAGGACATTGAGAACAGGGAGCCTTGTTATGCTGATTGGCAGGATGTAAATTGCCAACAGCCACCCTGGAGAAGTGTATGGTGTTTCCTGAAACACGTAAGAAACAAAGCAACACAGCCTATGACACTTCCAATTATGGTCCTATAGATTAGGGAAATTAAAATCAAAAACAGAGAGCCACCACAAAGTTTGGGACGGCTGTGTTCACAAGAAGCTCGTCTACACTACCAGGTAAATATTGCAGAAAGCAAAAACTGTATAAAGAGTTTGTGGTAGGTACGTACAAAGGAATATCACTCAGCAATGAAATCTGTGTCATCAGGCCCGTAGCAGCAAAGTGAGTGGATGCAGGTACGGTGATTCTACGTGAACTACGTCACACAGAAAATGAAACATCATAAGATATTACTAATACACGGAATGTAAACTTGACTACACATGAACTGAATTACAAAACAGAACAGGGTTGCAAATTTAGAAAACCAACTTGTGCTTGCTTACGGGGAAAGGTGCGTTGGGGTGCTGCATAAAACCACAGACTGAAATTAGCACAGATAACATTCCATAAGCCAAATATGTAATAGACAAGACCTACTCCTTGCTCAACGAAATGGACTCAACACCACATATTCAACGCTTAAGAATATACCTGACTAGGTAGAATCTTAAAACCCATGGATTTATATGTCTCCGTAAGAGAATCAAGCCAGTGTACAGTGGCATAAACGCATCAGTGAAAATCCGATAATCCCCATTATCAAAATAAATTTCGAAAAGAAAACACAAAGACAGGAAATAGAGAGCAATTCTTAAATAATTCACTCAGGGCATGTGATGCAACTGGGATTTAACACATCTACACCCAGAGCTGGTTGAGACATAAGGCTGGACACTTCAGGCTGATAGCATTGGTGAGTTTCGGTGAGCAAATGCAGACCCTTTGAAGTCATACTGCATGGTACCCATTCCATGGGTCCCAACACTCCAGGTTCAAGGGATTCTTCCTCCAGCTAAAACATGCATCGGAAACCCAGAGTATCGTCAACCGTGTGATTGGGAAACGATTTAAAATGCATCTCAGTTTTCGTATCCTGGTCCTCGGGTTCACCATTCCAGATGCTTTACTAACACTCTCCCTGCTTGGAGAGTCAGTGCCTTTAACCTCCCCTTTGGCACAGCTTGCAATTTCTGTGCAAGATGAACAGGAATAGGGAGAACAAATGAGAGACTAGCTATAGGTGTCTGCACGGGGAAATGTAACGCTCATTGCCCACCAGGAAGAGGAATTAACCAAAGGCTCAGCATGCCCTGCCGGAAACAGATTAACGCCTAAAGCAATCCTGCGGTTTTGTGCCCAGTTCACAAGAAAGCGAGTTGAAGAAAGGAGCTCAGGGGCACTGTAATTCACAAACCTGCAGAGTTATAAATGACAGCTATCCTCCAAAAATATATTGCAGTATGCCTGCGAAGGGGACTTGAAAGCGGGGCAGAATTTCAGGAAAACGATTGCAGGGGGTAGACTGGAATTGCCCTGAAAGTATAGGAAAAGAGGCACAACGTCGACAATGATGCACTTGGCCAAAAAGGGCGTATGCGTTTTTTCCTGAATATATTCAGGAAAAAACGCATACGCCCTTTTTGGCCAACCAAGCAAGCCTGTAAAGGAAATCTGCACTACAATGAAATCTCAATGCCCCCCGGGCAAAAGGGCCATCTGAAAAAAGTGTAAAATCCAGAAAGTTAGGACAGGATATGGAGAACAGGGAGCCTTGTTATGCTGACTGGCAGGATGTTAATTGTGAACAGCCACCCTGGAGAAGTGTAAGGTGTTTCCTGAAACACATAAGAAATAAAGCAACACAGCCTATGGCAATTGCACTTATGGTCCTATTGCTTAGGGAAATTAAAATCAAAAACAGAGAGCCACCCCAAAATTTGGGACGGCTGTGTTCCCAGGAAGCTCGTCTACAGTACCAGGTAAATATCCCAGAAAGCAAAAAATGGATAAAGAAGTTGTGGCACGTACGTGCAATGAAATATCACTCAGCAATGAAATCTGTGTCATCAGGCCCGTAGCGGCATAGTGAGTGGATGCAGGTATGTTGATTCTACGTGAACTACGTCACACAGAAAAAGAAACATCATAAGATATCACTAATACACGGAATGTAAACTTGCCTACACATGAACTGAATTACAAAACAGAACAGGGTCTCAAATTTAGAAAACCAACTAGTGCTTGCTTATGGGGAAAGGTGCGTTGGGGTGCTGCATAAAACCAGAGACTGAAATTAGCACAGATAACATTCCAGAAGCCAAATATGTAATAGACAAGACCTACTCCTTGCTCAACGAAATGGACTCAACACCACATATTCAACACCTAGGAATATACCTGACTAGGAAGAATCTTAAAACCCATGGATTTATATGTCTCCGTAAGAGAATCAAGCCTGTGTACAGGGGCATAAACGCAGCAGTGAATAGCTGATAAATCCCATTATCAAAGTAAATTTCAAAAAGAAAACACAAAGACAGTGAAATAGAGAGCAATTCTTAAATAATTCACTCAGGGCATGTGATGCAACGGGGATTGACCACATCTACACCCAGAGCTGGTTGAGACATAAGGCTGGACACTTCAGGGTGATAGCATTGGTGAGTTTCGGTGAGCAAATGCAGACCCTTTGAAGTCATACTGCATGGTACCCATTCCATGGTACCCATTCCATTAATTTCAAAAACAAAACACAAAGACAGTGAAATAGAGAGCAATTCTTAAATAATTCACTCAGGGCATGTGATGCAACCGGGATTTAACACATCTACACCCAGAGCTGTTTGAGACATAAGGCTGGACACTTCAGTCTGATAACATTGGTGAGTTTCGGTGAGCAAATGCAGACCCTTTAAAGTCATACTGCATGGTACCTATTCCATGGGTCCCAACTCTCCAGGTTCAAGGGATTCTTCCTCCAGCTAAAACATGCATGGGAAACCCAGAGTATCGTCCACCGTGTGATTGGGAAACGAATTAAAATGCATCTCAATTTTCGTATCCTGGTGCTCGGATTCACCATTCCAAATGCTTTACTAACACTCTCCTCACTTGGAGAGTCAGTGCCTTTAATCTCCTCTTTGGCACAGCTTGCAATTTCTGTGCAAGATGAACAGGAATAGGGAGAACCAATGAGAGACTAGCTGTAGGTGTCTGCACGGGCAAATGTAACGCTCATTTCCCACCAGGAAGAGGAATTAACCAAAGGCTCAGCGTGCACTGCTGGAAACAGATTAGTGCCTGAAGCAATCCTGCGGTTTTGTGCCAAGCTCACAAGAAAGCGAGTTGAAGAAAGGAGCTCAGGGGCACTGTAATTCACAAACCTGCAGAGTTATAAATGACAGCTATCTTCCAAAAGTATATTGAAGTAAGCCTGCGAAGGGGACTTGAAAGCGGGGCAGAATTTCAGGAAAACGATTGCAGGGGGTAGACTGGAATTGCCCTGAAAGCATAGGAAAAGAGGCACAACGTCGCAATGATGCACTTGGCCAAAAAGTGCGTATGCGTTTTTTCCTGAATATATTCAGGAAAAAACGCATACGCCCTTTTTGGCCAACCAAGCAAGCCTGTAAAGGAAATCTGCACTAAAATGAAGTCTCACTGCCCCCCGGGCAAAAGGGCCATCTGAAAAAAGTGTAAAATCCAGACAGGTAGGACAGGATATGGAGAACAGGGAGCCTTGTTATGCTGATTGGCAGGATGTAAATTGTGAACAGCCACCCTGGAGAAGTGTATGGTGTTTCCTGAAACACGTAAGAAATAAAGCAACACAGCCTACGGCAATTGCACATATGGTCCTATTTCTTAAGGAAATTAAAATCAAAAACAGAGAGCCACGCCAAAGTTTGGGACGGCTGTGTTCCCAAGAAGCTCGTCTACAGTACCAGGTAAATATCCCAGAAAGCAAAAAATGGATAAACAAGTTGTGGCACGTACGTGCAATGCAATATCACTCAGCAATGAAATCTGTGTCATCAGGCCCGTAGCGGCATAGTGAGTGGATGCAGGTACGGTGATTCTATGTGAACTACGTCACACAGAAAAATAAACATCATAAGATATCACTAATACAGCGATGTAAACTTGACTACACATGAACTGAATTACAAAACAGAACAGGGTCCCAAATTTAGAAAACCAACTAGTGCTTGCTTATGGGAAAAGGTGCCTTGGGGTGCTGCATAAAACCAGAGACTGAAATTAGCACAGATAACGTTCCATAAGCCAAATATGTAATAGACAAGACCTACTCCTTGCTCAACGAAATGGACTCAACACCACATATTCAACGCCTAGTAATATACCTGATTAGGAAGAATCTTAAAACCCATGGATTTATATGTCTCCGTGAGAGAATCAAGCGTGTGTACAGCGGCATAAACGCAGCAGTGAAAATCCTATAAATCCCATTATCAAAATTAATTTCAAAAACAAAACACAAAGACAGTGAAATAGAGAGCAATTCTTAAATAATTCACTCAGGGCATGTGATGCAACCGGGATTTAACACATCTACACCCAGAGCTGTTTGAGACATAAGGCTGGACACTTCAGTCTGATAACATTGGTGAGTTTCGGTGAGCAAATGCAGACCCTTTAAAGTCATACTGCATGGTACTTATTCCATGGGTTCCAACTCTCCAGGTTCAAGGGATTCTTCCTCCAGCTAAAACATGCATGGGAAACCCACAGTACGTTCCACCGTGTGATTGGGAAACGATTTGAAATGCATCTCAGTTTTCATATCCTGGTCCTCGGGTTCACCATTCCAGATGCTTTACTAACACTCTCCTCACTTGGAGAGTCAGTGCCTTTAATCTCCTGTTTGGCACAGCTTGCAATTTCTGTGCAAGATGAACAGGAATAGGGAGAACCAATTAGAGACTAGCTATAGGTGTCGGCAATGGCAAATATAACGCTCATTACCCACCAGGAAGAGGACTTAACAAAAGGCCCTGAATGCCCGGCTGGAAACAGATTAGGGCCTGAAGCAATCCTGCGGTTTTGTGCCCAGCTCACAAGAAAGCGAGTTGAAGAAAGGAGCTCAGGGGCACTGTAATTCACAAACCTGCAGAGTTATAAATGACAGCTATCCTCCAAAAATATATTGAAGTAAGCCTGCGAAGGGGACTTGAAAGCGGGGCAGAATTTCAGGGAAACGATTGCAGGGGGTAGACTGGAATTGCCCTGAAAGCATAGGAAAAGAGGCACAACGTCGACAATGATGCACTTGGACAAAAAGGGCGTATGCGTTTTTTCCTGAATATATTCAGGAAAAAACGCATACGCCCTTCTTGGCCAACCAAGCAAGCCTGTAAGGAAATCTGCACTACAATGTAGTCTCACAGCCCCCCGGGCAAAAGGGCCATCTGAAAAAAGTGTAAAATCCAGAAAGGTAGGACAGGATATGGAGAAGAGGGAGCATTGTTATGCTGATTGGCAGGATGTAAATTGCCAACAGCCACCCTGGAGAAGTGTATGGTGTTTCCTGAAACACGTAAGAAACAAAGCAACACAGCCTATGGCAATTGCACTTATCGTCCTATAGCTTACGGAAATTAAAATCAAATACAGACAGCCACCCCAATATTTGGGACGGCTGTGTTCACAAGAAGCTCGTCTACAGTATCAGGTAAATATCCCAGAAAGCAAAAAATGGATAAAGAAGTTGTGGCACGTACGTACAATGCAATATCCCTCAGCAATGAAATCTGTGTCATCAGGCCCGTAGCGGCATAGTGAGTGGATGCAGGTATGGTGATTCTACGTGAACTACGTCACACAGAAAAAGAAACATCATAAGATATCACTAATACACGGAATGTAAACTTGACTACACATGAACTGAATTACAAAACAGAACAGGGTCTCAAATTTAGAAAACCAACTAGTGCTTGCTTATGGGGAAAGGTGCGTTGGGGTGCTGCATAAAACCAGAGACTGAAATTAGCACAGATAATTTTCCATAAGCCAAATATGTAATAGACAAGACCTACTCCTTGCTCAACGAAATGGACCCAACAGCACATATTCAACGCCTAGGAATATACCTGACTAGGAAGAATCTTAAAACCCATGGATATATATGTCTCCGTAAGAGAATCAAGCGTGTGTACAGCGGCTGAAACGCAGCAGTGAAAATCCGATAAATCCCATTATCAAAATAAATTTCGAAAACAAAACACAAAGACAGTGAAATAGAGAGGAATTCTTAACTAATTCACTCAGGGCATGTGATGCAACCGGGATTGACGACATCTACTCCCAGAGCTGGTTGAGACATAAGGCTGGACACTTCAGGCTGATAGCATTGGTGAGTTTCAGTGAGCAAATGCAGACCCTTTGAAGTCATGCTACATGGTACCCATTCCATGGGTCCCAACTCTCCAGGTTCAAGGGATTCTTCCTCCAGCTAAAACATGCATGGGAAACCCAGAGTATCGTCCACCGTGTGATTGGGAAACGATTTAAAATGCATCTCAGTTTTCGTATCCTGGTCCTCTGGTTCACCATTCCAGATGCTTTACTAACACTCTCCCCGCTTGGAGAGTTAGTGCCTTTTACCTCCTCTTTGGCACAGCTTGCAATTTCTGTGCAAGATGAACAGGAATAGGGAGAACCAATGAGAGACTAGCTGTAGGTGTCTGCACGGGCAAATGTAACGCTCATTGCCCACCAGGAAGAGGAATTAAACAAAGGCTCAGTGTGCCCTGCTGGAAACAGATTAGGGCCTGAAGCAATCCTGCGGTTTTGTGCAGAGCTCACAAGAAAGCGAGTTGAAGAAAGGAGCTCAGGGGCACTGTAATTCACAAACCTGCAGAGTTATAAATGAGAGCTATCTTCCAAAAGTATATTGAAGTAAGCCTGCGAAAGGGACTTGAAAGCAGGGCAGAATTTCAGGAAAACGATTGCAGGGGTTAGACTGGAATTGCCCTGAAAGCATAGGAAAAGAGGCACAACGTCGACAATGATGCACTTGGCCAAAAACTGCGTATGCATTTTTTCCTGAATATATTCAGGAAAAAACGCATACGCCCATTTTGGCCAACCAAGCAAGCCTGTAAAGGAAATCTGCACTACAATGAAGTCTCACTGCCCCCCAGGCAAGAGGGCCATCTGAAAAAAGTGTAAAGTCCAGAAAGGTAGGACAGGATATGGAGAACAGGGAGCCTTGTTATGCTGATTGGCAGGATGTAAATTACCAGCAGCTACCCTGGAGAAGTGTATGGTGTTTCCTGAAACACGTAAGAAACAAAGCAACACAGCCTATGGCACTTGCACTTATGGTCCTATAGCTTAGGGAAATTAAAATCAAAAACAGACAGCCACCCCAATATTTGGGACGGCTGTGTTCACAAGAAGCTCGTCTACAGTATCAGGTAAATATCCCAGAAAGCAAAAAATGGATAAAGAAGTTGTGGCACGTACGTACAATGCAATATCACTCAGCAATGAAATCTGTGTCATCAGGCCCGTAGCGGCATAGTGAGTGGATGCAGGTACGGTGATTCTACCTGAACTACGTCACACAGAAAAAGAAACATCATAAGATATCACTAATAAACGGAATGTAAACTTGACTACACATGAACTGAATTACAAAACAAAACATGGTCTCAAATTTAGAAAACCAACTAGTGCTTGCTTATGGGGAAAGGTGCCTTGGGGTGCTGCATAAAACCAGAGACTGAAATTAGCACAGATAACTTTCCATAAGCCAAATATGTAATAGACAAGACCTACTCCTTGCTCAACGAAATGGACCCAACACCACATATTCAACACCTAGGAATATACCTGACTAGGAAGAATCTTAAAACCCATGGATATATATGTCTCCGTAAGAGAATCAAGCGTGTGTACAGCGGCCGAAACGCAGCAGTGAAAATCCGATAAATCCCATTATCAAAATAAATTTCGAAAACAAAACACAAAGACAGTGAAATAGAGAGCAATTCTTAAATAATTCACTCAGGGCATGTGATGCAACAGGGATTGACCACATCTACACCCAGAGCTGGTTGAGACATAAGGCTGGACACTTCAGGCTGATAGCATTGGTGAGTTTCGGTGAGCAAATGCAGACCCTTTGAAGTCATACTGCATGGTACCCATTCCATGGGTCCCAACTCTCCAGGTTCAAGGGATTCTTCCTCCAGCTAAAACATGCATGGGAAACCCAGAGTATCGTCCACCGTGTGATTGGGAAACGATTTAAAATGCATCTCAGTTTTCGTATCCTGGTCCTCGGGTTCACCATTCCAGATGCTTTACTAACA
Source organism: Phocoena phocoena (assembly GCF_963924675.1). Lineage (NCBI taxonomy): Eukaryota > Metazoa > Chordata > Mammalia > Artiodactyla > Phocoenidae > Phocoena > Phocoena phocoena. Next base: position 488,956 of record NW_027077403.1, on the reverse strand, counting down.
CTCTCCCCCCTTGGAGAGTCAGTGCCTTTAACCTCGTATTTGGCACAGCTTGCAATTTCTGTGCAAGATGAACAGGAATAGGAGAAGCAATGAGAGTCTTGATGTAGGTGTCTGCACGGGCAAATGGAACGCTCATTTCCCACCAGGAAGAGGAATTAACCAAAGGCTCAGCGTGCCCTGCCAGAAACTGATTAGGGCCTGAAGCAATCCTGCAGTTTTGTGCCCAGCTCACAAGAAAGCGAGTTGAAGAAAGGAGCTCAGGGGCACTGTAATTCACAAACCTGCAGAGTTATTAATGGCAGCTATCCTCCAAAAATATATTGAAGTAAGCCAGCGAAGGGGACTGGAAAGCGGGGCAGAATTTCAGGAAAACGATTGCAGGGGGTAGACTGGAATTGCCTTGAAAGCATAGGAAAAGAGGCAAAACATCGACAATGATGCACTTGGCCAAAAAGGGCGTATGCATTTTTTCCTGAATATATTTCCTGAATATATTCAGGAAATATATTCATTGAATATATTTTTTCCTGAATATATTTCCTGAATATATTCAGGAAAAAACGCATACGCCCTTTTTGGTCAACCAAGCAAGCCTGTAAAGGAAATCTGCACTACAATGAAGTCTCTCTGCCCCCCGGACAAAAGGGCCATCTGAAAAAAGTGTAAAATCCAGAAAGGCAGGACAGAATATGGAGAACAGGGAGCCTTGTTATGCTGATTGGCAGGAGGTGAATTGTGAACAGCCACCCTGGAGAAGTCTATGGTGTTTCCTGAAACAGGTAAGGAACAAAGCAACACAGCCTATGGCAATTGCACTTATGGTCCTATTCCTTAGGGAAATTAAAATCAAAAACAGAGAGCCACCCCAAAGTTTGGGACGGCTGTGTTCCCAAGAAGCTCGTCTACATTACAAGGTAAATATCCCAGAAAGCAAAAAATGCATAAAGAAGTTGTGGCACGTACGTGCAATGCAGTATCACTCAGCAATGAAATCTGTGTCATCAGGCCCGTAGCGGGATAGTGAGTGGATGCAGGTACGTGATTCTACGTGAACTACGTCACACAGAAAAAGAAAGATCATAAGATATCACTAATACACGGAATGTAAATTTGACTACACATGAACTGAATTACAAAACAGAACAGGGTCTCAAATTTAGAAAACCAACTAGTGCTTGCTTATGGGGAAAGGTGCCTTGGGGTGCTGCATAAAACCAGAGACTGAAATTAGCACAGATAACATTCCATAAGCCAAATATGTAATAGCTGTAGGTGTCTGCACGGGCAAATGTAACGCTCATTTCCCACCAGTAAGAGGTATTAACCAAAGGCTCAGCGTGCCCTGCTGGAAACAGATTAGGGCCTGAAGCAATCCTGCGGTTTTGTGCCCAGCTCACAAGAAAGCGAGTTGAAGAAAGGAGCTCAGGGGCACTGTAATTCAAAAACCTGCAGAGTTATAAATGACAGCTATCCTCCAAAAATATATTGAAGTAAGCCTGCAAAGGGGACTTGAAAGCGGGGCAGAATTTCAGGAAAACGATTGCAGGGGGTAGACTGGAATTGCCCTGAAAGCATAGGAAAAGAGGCACAACGTCGACAATGATGCACTTGGACAAAAAGGGCGTATGCGTTTTTTCCTGAATATATTTCCTGAATATATTCAGGAAAAAACGCATACGCCGGGCTTCCCTGGTGGCGCAGTGGTTGAGAGTCCGCCTGCCGATGCAGGGGACACGTGTTCGTGCCCCGGTCTGGGAAGATCCCACATGCCGCGGAGCGGCTGGGCCCGTGAGCCATGGCCGCTGAGCCTGCGCGTCCGGAGCCTGTCCTCCGCAACGGGAGAGGCCACAACAGTGAGAGGCCCGCGTAACGCATAAAAAAAAAAAAAAAAAAAAAACGCATACGCACTTTTTGGCCAACCAAGCAAGCCTGTAAAGGAAATCTGCACTGCAATGAAATCTCACTGCCCCCCGGGCAAAAGGGCCATCTGAAAAAAGTGTAAAATCCAGAAAGGTAGGACAGGATATGGAGAACAGGGAGCCTTGTTATGCTGATTGGCAGGATGTAAATTGCCAACAGCCACCCTGGAGAAGTGTATGGTGTTTCCTGAAACATGTAAGAAATAAAGCAACACAGCCTATGGCAATTGCACTTATGTTCCTATTCCTTAGGGAAATTTAAATCAAAAACAGAGAGCCACCCCAAATTTGGGACGGCTGTGTTCCCAAGAAGCTCCTCCACAGTACCAGGTAAATATCCCAGAAAGCAAAAAATGGATAAAGAAATTGTGGCATGTACGTGCAATGCAATATCACTCAGCAATAAAATCTGTGTCATCAGGCCCGTAGCGGCATAGTGAATGGATGCAGTTACGGTAATTCTACGTGAACTAGGTCACACAGAAAAAGAAACATCATAAGATATCACTAATACACGGAATGTAAACTTGACTACACATGAACTGAATTACAAAACAGAACAGCGTCTCAAATGTAGAAAACCAACTAGTGCTTTCTTATGGGGAAAGGTGCGTTGAGGTGCTGCATAAAACCAGAGACTGAAATTAGCACAGATAACTTTCCATAAGCCAAATATGTAATAGACAAGACCTACTCCTTGCTCAACGAAATGGACCCAACACCACATATTCAACGCCTAGGAATATACCTGACTAGGAAGAATCTTAAAACCCATGGATATATATGTCTCCGTAAGAGAATCAAGCGTGTGTACAGCGGCCGAAAAGCAGCAGTGAAAATCCGATAAATCCCATTATCAAAATAAATTTCGAAAACAAAACACAAAGACAGTGAAATAGAGAGCAATTCTTAAATAATTCACTCAGGGCATGTGATGCAACTGGGATTTAACACATCTACACCCAGAGCTTGTTGAGACATAAGGCTGGACACTACAGGCTGATAGCATTGGTGAGTTTCGGTGAGCAAATGCAGACCCTTTGAAGTCATACTGCATGGTACCCATTCCATGGGTCCCAACTCTCCAGGTTCAAGGCATTCTTCCTCCAGCTAAAACATGCATGGGAAACCCAGAGTATCGTCCACCGTGTGATTGGGAAACGATTTGAAATGCATCTCAGTTTTCGTATCCTGGTCCTCGGGTTCACCATTCCAGATGCTTTACTAACACTCTCCCCGCTTGGAGAGTCAGTGCCTTTAACCTCCTGTTTGGAACAGCTTGCAATTTCTGTGCAAGATGAACAGGAATAGGGAGAACCAATGACAGACTAGCTATAGGTGTCTGCACGGGCAAATGTAATGCTCATTTCCCACCAGGAAGAGGAATTAACCAAAGGCTCAGCGTGCCCTGCTGGAAACAGATTAGGGCCTGAAGCAATCCTGCGGTTTTGTGCCCAGGTCACAAGAAAGCGAGTTGAAGAAAGGAGCTCAGGGGCACTGTAATTCACAAACCTGCAGAATTATAAATGACAGCTATCCTCCAAAAATATATTGAAGTTAGCCTGCGAAGGGGACTTGAAAGCAGGGCAGAATTTCAGGAAAACCATTGCAGGGGGTAGACTGGAATTGCCCTGAAAGCATAGGAAAAGAGGCAGAACGTCGACAATGATGCTCTTGGCCAAAAAGGGCGTATGCGTTTTTTCCTGAATATATTCAGGAAAAAACGCATACGCCCTTTTTGGCCAACCAAGCAAGCCTGTAAAGGAAAACTGCACAACAATGACGTCTCACTGCCCCCTGGGCAAAAGGGCCAACTGAAAACAGTGTAAAATCCAGAAAAGTAGGACAGGATATGGAGAACAGGGAGCCTTGTTATGCTGATTGGCAGGATGTAAATTGCCAGCAGCCACCCTGGAGAAGTGTATGGTGTTTCCTGAAACACGTAAGAAACAAAGCAACACAGCCTATGGCACTTCCACTTATGGTCCTATTGTTTACGGAAATTAAATTCAAAAACAGACAGCCACCCCAATATTTGGGACGGCTGTGTTCACAAGAAGCTCGTCTACAGTATCAGGTAAATATCCCAGAAAGCAAAAAATGGATAAAGAATTTGTGGCACGTACTTACAATGCAATATCACTCAGCAATGAAATGTGTGTCATCAGGCCCGTAGCGGCATAGTGAGTGGATGCAGGTACGGTGATTCTACGTGAACTACCTCACACAGAAAAAGAAACATCATAAGATATCACTAATACACGGAATGTAAACTTGACTACACATGAACTGAATTACAAAACAGAACTGGGTCTCAAATTAGGAAAACAAACTAGTGCTTCCTTATGGGGAAAGGTGCGTTGGGGTGCTGCATAAAACCAGAGAATGAAATTAGCACAGATAACTTTCCATAAGCCAAATATGTAATAGACAAGACCTACTCCTTGCTCAACGAAATGGAGCCAACACCACATATTCAACGCCTAGGAATATACCTGACTAGGAAGAATCTTAAAACCCATGGATATATATGTCTCCGTAAGAGAATCAAGCATGTGTACAGCGGCCGAAACGCAGCAGTGAAAATCCGATAAATCCCATTATCAAAATAAATTTCGAAAACAAAACACAAAGACAGTGAAATAGAGAGCAATTCTTAAATAATTCACTCAGGGCATTTGATGCAACCGGGATTGACCACATCTACACCCAGAGCTGGTTGAGACATAAGGCTGGACACTTCAGGCTGATAGCATTGGTGAGTTTCGGTGAGCAAATGCAGACCCTTTGAAGTCATACTGCATGGTACCCATTCCATGGGTCCCAACTCTCCAGGTTCAAGGCATTCTTCCTCCAGCTAAAACATGCATGGGAAACCCAGAGTATCGTCCACCGTGTGATTGGGAAACGATTTAAAATGCATCTCAGTTTTCGTATCCTGGTCCTCGGGTTCACCATTCCAGATGCTTTACTAACACTCTCCCCGCTTGGAGAGTCAGTGCCTTTAACCTCCTGTTTGGCACAGCTTGCAATTTCTGTGCAAGATGAACAGGAATAGGGAGAACCAATGAGAGACTAGCTGTAGGTGTCTGCACGGGCAAATGTAACGCTCATTGCCCACCAGGAAGAGGAAATAAACAAAGGCTTAGCGTGCCCTGCTGAAAACAGATTAGGGCCTGAAGCAATCCTGCGGCTTTGTGCCCAGCTCACAAGAAAGCGAGTTGAAGAAAGGAGCTCAGGGGCACTGTAATTCACAAACCTGCAGAGTTATAAATGACAGCTATCCTCCAAAAATATATTGAAGTAAGCCTGCAAAGGGGACTTGAAAGCGGGGCAGAATTTCAGGAAAACGATTGCAGGGGGTAGACTGGAATTGCCCTGAAAGCATAGGAAAAGAGGCACAACGTCGACAATGATGCACTTGGACAAAAAGGGCGTATGCGTTTTTTCCTGAATATATTCAGGAAAAAACGCATACGCCCTTCTTGGCCAACCAAGCAAGCCTGTAAGGAAATCTGCACTACAATGTAGTCTCACAGCCCCCCGGGCAAAAGGGCCATCTGAAAAAAGTGTAAAATCCAGAAAGGTAGGACAGGACATGGAGATCAGGGAGCCTTGTTATGCTGTTTGGCAGGATGTAAATTGCCAGCAGCCACCCTGGAGAAGTGTATGGTGTTTCCTGAAACACGTAAGAAACAAAGCAACACAGCCTATGGCACTTCCACTTATGGTCCTATAGCTTACGGAAATTAAAATAAATAACAGACAGCCACCCCAATATTTGGGACGGCTGTGTTCACAAGAAGCTCGTCTACAGTATCAGGTAAATATCCCAGAAAGCAAAAAATGGATAAAGAAGTTGTGGCACGTACGTACAATGCAATATCACTCAGCAATGAAATCTGTGTCATCAGGCCCGTAGCGGCATAGTGAGTGGATGCAGGTACGGTGATTCTACGTGAACTACGTCACACAGAAAAAGAAACATCATAAGATATCACTAATAAACGGAATGTAAACTTGACTACACATGAACTGAATTACAAAACAAAACAGGGTCTCAAATTTAGAAAACCAACTAGTGCTTGCTTATGGGGAAAGGTGCCTTGGGGTGCTGCATAAAACCAGAGACTGAAATTAGCACAGATAACTTTCCATAAGCCAAATATGTAATAGACAAGACCTACTCCTTGCTCAACGAAATGGACCCAACACCACATATTCAACACCTAGGAATATACCTGACTAGGAAGAATCTTAAAACCCATGGATATATATGTCTCCGTAAGAGAATCAAGCGTGTGTACAGCGGCCGAAACACAGCAGTGAAAATCCGATAAATCCCATTATCAAAATAAATTTCGAAAACAAAACACAAAGACAGTGAAATAGAGAGCAATTCTTAAATAATTCACTCAGGGCATGTGATGCAACCGGGATTGACCACATCTACACCCAGAGCTGGTTGAGACATAAGGCTGGACACTTCAGGCTGATAGCATTGGTGAGTTTCGGTGAGCAAATGCAGACCCTTTAAAGTCATACTGCATGGTACCCATTCCTTGGGTCCCAACTCTCCAGGTTCAAGGCATTCTTCCTCCAGCTAAAACATGCATGGGAAACCCAGAGTATCGTCCACCGTGTGATTGGGAAACGATTTAAAATGCATCTCAGTTTTCGTATCCTGGTAATCGGGTTCACCATTCCAGATGCTTTACTAACACTCTCCCCGCTTGGAGAGTCAGTGCCTTTAACCTCCTGTTTGGCACAGCTTGCAATTTCTGTGCAAGATGAACAGGAATAGGGAGAACCAATGAGAGACTAGCTGTAGGTGTCTGCACGGGCAAATGTAACGCTCATTGCCCACCAGGAAGAGGAATTAAACAAAGGCTCAGTGTGCCCTGCTGGAAAGAGATTAGGGCCTGAAGCAATCCTCCGGTTTTGTGCCCAGCTCACAAGAAAATGAGTTGAAGAAAGGAGCTCAGGGGCACTGTAATTCACAAACCTGCAGATTTATAAATGACAGCTATCCTCCAAAAATATATTGAAGTAAGCCTGCGAAGGGGACTTGAAAGCGGGGCAGAATTTCAGGAAAACGATTGCAGGGGGTAGACTGGAATTGCCCTGAAAGCATAGGAAAAGAGGCAGAACGTCGACAATGATGCTCTTGGCCAAAAAGGGCGTATGCGTTTTTTCCTGAATATATTCAGGAAAAAACGCATACGCCCTTTTTGGCCAACCAAGCAAGCCTGTAAATGAAAACTGCACAACAATGACGTCTCACTGCCCCCTGGGCAAAAGGGCCAACTGAAAACAGTGTAAAATCCAGAAAGGTAGGACAGGATATGGAGAACAGGGAGCCTTGTTATGCTGATTGGCAGGATGTAAATTGCCAGCAGCCACCCTGGAGAAGTGTATGGTGTTTCCTGAAACACGTAAGAAACAAAGCAACACAGCCTATGGCACTTCCACTTATGGTCCTATTGTTTACGGAAATTAAATTCAAAAACAGACAGCCACCCCAATATTTGGGACGGCTGTGTTCACAAGAAGCTCGTCTACAGTATCAGGTAAATATCCCAGAAAGCAAAAAATGGATAAAGAATTTGTGGCACGTACGTACAATGCAATATCACTCAGCAATGAAATGTGTGTCATCAGGCCCGTAGCGGCATAGTGAGTGGATGCAGGTACGGTGATTCTACGTGAACTACCTCACACAGAAAAAGAAACATCATAAGATATCACTAATACACGGAATGTAAACTTGACTACACATGAACTGAATTACAAAACAGAACTGGGTCTCAAATTAGGAAAACAAACTAGTGCTTGCTTATGGGGAAAGGTGCGTTGGGGTGCTGCATAAAACCAGAAAATGAAATTAGCACAGATAACTTTCCATAAGCCAAATATGTAATAGACAAGACCTACTCCTTGCTCAACGAAATGGACCCAACACCACATATTCAACGCCTAGGAATATACCTGACTAGGAAGAATCTTAAAACCCATGGATATATATGTCTCCGTAAGAGAATCAAGCATGTGTACAGCGGCCGAAACGCAGCAGTGAAAATCCGATAAATCCCATTATCAAAATAAATTTCGAAAACAAAACACAAAGACAGTGAAATAGAGAGCAATTCTTAAATAATTCACTCAGGGCATGTGATGCAACCGGGATTGACCACATCTACACCCAGAGCTGGTTGAGACATAAGGCTGGACACTTCAGGCTGATAGCATTGGTGAGTTTCGGTGAGCAAATGCAGACCCTTTGAAGTCATACTGCATGGTACCCATTCCATGGGTCCCAACTCTCCAGGTTCAAGGCATTCTTCCTCCAGCTAAAACATGCATGGGAAACCCAGAGTATCGTCCACCGTGTGATTGGGAAACGATTTAAAATGCATCTCAGTTTTCGTATCCTGGTCCTCGGGTTCACCATTCCAGATGCTTTACTAACACTCTCCCCGCTTGGAGAGTCAGTGCCTTTAACCTCCTGTTTGTCACAGCTTGCAATTTCTGTGCAAGATGAACAGGAATAGGGAGAACCAATGAGAGACTAGCTGTAGGTGTCTGCACGGGCAAATGTAACGCTCATTGCCGACCAGGAAGAGCAAATAAACAAAGGCTTAGCGTGCTCTGCTGAAAACAGATTAGGGCCTGAAGCAATCCTGCGGTTTTGTGCCCAGCTCACAAGAAAGCGAGTTGAAGAAAGGAGCTCAGGGGCACTGTAATTCACAAACCTGCAGAGTTATAAATGACAGCTATGCTCCAAAAATATATTGAAGTAAGCCTGCGAAGGGGACTTGAAAGCGGGGCAGAATTTCAGGAAAACGATTGCAGGGGGTAGACTGGAATTGCCCTGAAAGCATAGGAAAAGAGGCAGAACGTCGACAATGATGCACTTGGCCAAAAAGGGCGTATGCGTTTTTTCCTGAATATATTCAGGAAAAAAACATACGCCCTTTTTGGCCAACCAAGCAAGCCTGTAAAGGAAATCTGCACTACAATGAAGTCTCACTGCCCCCCGGGCAAAAGGGCCATGTGAAAAAAGTGTAAATTCCAGAAAGGTAGGACAGGATATGGAGAACAGGGAGCCTTGTTATGCTGATTGGCAGGATGTAAATTGCCAGCAGCCACCCTGGAGAAGTGTATGGTGTTTCCTGAAACACATAAGAAACAAAGCAACACAGCCTATGGCACTTCCACATATGGTCCTATAGCTTACGGAAATTAAAATCAAAAACAGACAGCCACCCCAATATTTGGGACGGCTGTGTTCACAAGAAGCTCGTCTACAGTATCAGGTAAATATCCCAGAAAGCAAAAAATGGATAAAGAAGTTGTGGCATGTACGTACAATGCAATATCACTCAGCAATGAAATCTGTGTCATCAGGCCCGTAGCGGCATAGTGAGTGGATGCAGGTACGGTGATTCTACGTGAACTACGTCACACAGAAAAAGAAACATCATAAGATATCACTAATACACGGAATGTAAACTTGACTACACATGAACTGAATTACAAAACAGAACAGGGTCTCAAATTTAGAAAACCAACTAGTGCTTGCTTATGGGGAAAGGTGCCTTGGGGTGCTGCATAAAACCAGAGATTAAATTAGCACAGATAACTTTCCATAAGCCAAATATGTAATAGACAAGACCTACTCCTTGCTCAATGAAGTGGACACAACACCATATATTCAACGCCTAGGAATATACGTGACTAGGAAGAATCTTAAAACCCATGGATATATATGTCTCCGTAAGAGAATCAAGCGTGTGTACTGCGGCCGAAATGCAGCAGTGAAAATCCGATAAATCCCATTATCAAAATAAATTTCGAAAACAAAACACAAAGACAGTGAAATAGAGAGCAATTCTTAAATAATTCACTCAGGGCATGTGATGCAACCGGGATTGACCACATCTACACCGAGAGCTGGTTGAGACATAAGGCTGGACACTTCAGGCTGATAGCATTGGTGAGTTTCGGTGAGCAAATGCAGACCCTTTGAAGTCATACTGCATGGTACCCATTCCATGGGTCCCAACTCTCCAGGTTCAAGGGATTCTTTCTCCAGCTAAAACATGCATGGGAAACCCAGAGTATCGTCCACCGTGTGATTGGGAAACGATTTAAAATGCATCTCAGTTTTCGTATCCTGGTCCTCGGGTTCACCATTCCAGATGCTTTACTAACACTCTCCCTGCTTGGAGAGTCAGTGCCTTTGACCTCCTCTTTGGCACAGCTTGCAATTTCTGTGCAAGATGAACAGGAATAGGGAGAACCAATGAGAACCTAGCTATAGGTGTCTGCACGGGCAAATGTAACGCTCATTGCCCACCAGGAAGAGGAATTAACCAAAGGCTCAGCCTGCCCTGCCGGAAACAGATTTGGGTCTGAAGCAATCCTGCGGGTTTCTGCCCAGCTCACAAGAAAGCGAGTTGAAGAAAGGAGCTCAGGGGCACTGTAATTCACAAACCTGCAGAGTTATAAATGACAGCTATCCTCCAAAAATATATTGAAGTAAGCCTGTGAAGGGGACTTGAAAGCGGGGCAGAGTTTCAGGAAAACCATTGCAGGGGGTAGACTGCAATTGCCCTGAAAGCATAGGAAAAGAGGCAGAACGTCGACAATGATGCACTTGGCCAAAAAGGGCGTATGCGTTTTTTCCTGAATATATTCAAGAAAAAACGCATACGCCCTTTTTCGCCAAACAAGGAAGCCTGTAAAGGAAATCTGCACTACAATGAAGTATCACTGCCCCCCGGGCAAAAGGGCCATCTTAAAAAAGTGTAAAATCCAGAAAGGTAGGACAGGATATGAAGAACAGGGAGCCTTGTTATGCTGATTGGCAGGATGTAAATTGCCAGCAGCCACCCTGGAGAAGTGTATGGTGTTTCCTGAAACACGTAAGAAACAAAGCAACACAGCCTATGGCACTTCCTCTTATGGTCCTATAGCTTACGGAAATTAAAATCAAAAACAAACAGCCACCCCAATATTTGGGACGGCTGTGTTCCCAAGAAGCTCGTCTACAGTACCAGGTAAATATCCCAGAAAGCAAAAAATGGATAAAGAAGTTGTGGCACGTACGTGCAATGCAATATCACTCAGCAATGAAATCTGTGTCATCAGGCCCGTAGCGGCATAGTGAGTGGATGCAGGTACGGTGATTCTACGTGAACTACCTTGCACAGAAAAAGAAACATCATAAGATATCACTAACACACGGAATGTAAACTTGACTACACATGAACTGAATTACAAAACAGAATTGGGTGTAAAATTTAGAAAACCAACTAGTGCTTGCTTATGGGGAAAGGTGCCTTGGGGTGCTGCATAAAACCAGAGACTGAAATTAGCACAGAAATCTTTCCACAAGCCAAATATGTAATAGACAAGACCTACTCCTTGCTCAACGAAATGGACTCAACACCACATATTCAACGCCTAGGAATATACCTGACTAGGAAGAATCTTAAAACCCTTGGATTTATATGTCTCCGAAAGAGAATCAAGCGTGTGTACAGTGGCATAAACGCAGCAGTGAAAATCCGATAAACCCCATTATCAAAATAAATTTCAAAAACAAAACACAAAGACAGTGAAATACAGAGCAATTCTTAAATAGTTCACTCAGGGCATGTGATGCAACCGGGATTTACCACATCTACACCCAGAGCTGGTTGAGACATAAGGCTGGACACTGAAGGCTGATAGCATTGTTGAGTTTCAGTGAGCAAATGCAGACCCTTTGAAGTCATACTGCATGGTACCCATTCCATGGGTTCCAACTCTCCAGGATCAAGGGATTCTTCCTCCAGCTAAAACATGCATGGGAAACCCAGAGTATGATCCACCATGTGATTGGGAAACGATTTAAAATGCATCTCAGTTTTCGTATCCTGGTCCTTGGGTTCACCATTCCAGACGCTTTACTAACACTCTCCCAGCTTGGAGAGTCAGTGCCTTTAACCTCCTGTTTGGCACAGCTTGCAATTTCTGTGCAAGATGAACAGGAATAGGGAGAACCAATGAGAGACTAGCTGTAGGTGTCTGCACGGGCAAATGTAACGCTCATTTCCCACCAGGAGGAGGAATTAACCAAAGGCTCAGCGTGTCCTGCTGGAAACAGATTAGTGCCTGAAGCAATCCTGCGGTTTTGTGCCCATCTCACAAGAAAGCGAGTTGAAGAAAGGAGCTCAGGGGCACTGTAATTCACAAACCTGCAGAGTTATAAATGACAGCTATCTTCCAAAAGTATATTGAAGTAAGCTTGCGAAGGGGACTTGAAAGCGGGGCAGAATTTCAGGAAAACAATTGCAGGGGATAGACTGGAATTGCCCTGAAAGCATAGGAAAAGAGGCACAACGTCGACAATGATGCCCTTGGCCAAAAAGGGCGTATGCGTTTTTTCCTGAATATATTAAGGAAAAAACGTAAACGCCCTTTTTGGCCAACCAAGCAAGCCTGTAAATGAAATCTGCCCTACAATGAAGTCTCACTGCCCCCCGGGCAAAAGGGCCATCTGAATAAATTGTAAAATTCAGAAAGTTAGGACAGGATATGGAGAACAGGGAGCCTTGTTATGCTGTTTGGCAGGATGTAAATTGTGAACAGCCACCCTGGAGAAGTGTATGGTGTTTCCTGAAACACGTAAGAAACAAAGCAACACAGCCTATGGCAATTCCTCTTATGGTCCTGTAGCTTAGGGAAATTAAAATCAAAAACAGACAGCCACCCAAATGTTTGGGATGGCTGTGTTCACAAAAACTCGTCTACGATACCAGGTAAATATCCCAGAAAGCAAAAAATGGATAAAGAAGTTGTGGCACGTACATACAATGGAATATCACTCAGCAATGAAATCTGTGTCATCAGGACCGTAGAGGCATAGTGAGAGGATGCAGGTACGGTGATTCTACGTGAACTACATCACACAGAAAATGAAACATCATAAGATATCACTAATACATGGAATGTAAACTTGACTACACATGAACTGAATTACAAAACAGAACAGGGTCTCAAATTTAGAAAACCAACTAGTGCTTGCTTATGGGGAAAGGTGCGTTGGGGTGCTGCATAAAACCAGAGACTGAAATTAGCATAGATAACTTTCCATAAGCCAAATATGTAATAGACAAGACCTACTCCTTGCTCAACGAAATGGACTGAACACCACATATTCAACGCCTAGGAATATACCTGACTAGGAAGAATCTTAAAACCCATGGATTTATATGTCTCCGTAAGAGAATCAAGCGTGTGTACAGCGGCATAAATGCAGCAGTGAAAATCCGATAAATCCCATTATCAAAATAAATTTCAAAAACAAAACACAAAGACAGTGAAATAGAGAGCAATTCTTAAATAATTCACTCAGGGCATGTGATGAAACCGGGATTGACCACATCTACACCCAGAGCTGGTTGAGACATAAGGCTGGACACTTCAGGCTGATAGCATTGGTGAGTTTAGGTGAGCAAATTCAGACCCTTTGAAGTCATACTTCATGGTACACATTCCATGGGTCCCAACTCTCCAGGTTCAAGGGATTCTTCCTCCAGCTAAAACATGCATGGGAAACCCAGAGTATCGTCCACCGTGTGATTGGGAAACGATTTAGAATGCATCTCAGTTTTCGTATCCTGGTCCTCGGGTTCACCATTCCAGATGCTTTACTAACACTCTCCCCGCTTGGAGAGTCAGTGCCTTTAACCTCCTCTTTGGCACAGCTTGCAGTTTCTGTGCAAGATGAACAGGAATAGGGAGAACCAATGAGAGACTAGCTGTAGGTGTCTGCACGGGCAAATGTAACGCTCATTTCCCACCGGGAAGAGGAATTAACCAAAGGCTCAGCGTGCCCTGCTGGAAACAGATTAGTGCCTGAAGCAATCCTGCGGTTTTGTGTCCAGCTCACAAGAAAGCGAGTTGAAGAAAGGAGCTCAAGGCACTGTAATTCACAAACCTGCAGAGTTATAATTGACAGCTATCTTCCAAAAGTATATTGAAGTTAGCCTGCGAAGGGGACTTGAAAGCGGGGCAGAATTTCAGGAAAACGATTGCAGGGGGTAGACTGGAATTGCCCTGAAAGCATAGGAAAAGAGGCACAACGTCGACAATGATGCACTTGGCCAAAAAGGGCGTATGCGTTTTTTCCGGAATATATTCAGGAAAAAACGCATACGCCCTTTTTGGCCAACCAAGCAAGCCTGTAAAGGAAATCTGCACTACAATGAAGTCTCACTGCCCCCCGGGCAAAAGGGCCATCTGAAAAGTGTGTAAAATCCAGAAAGGTAGGACAGGATATGGAGAACAGGGAGCCTTGTTATGCTGATTGGCAGGATGTAAATTGCCAGCAGCCACCCTGGAGAAGTGTATGTTGTTTCCTGAAACACATAAGAAACAAAGCAACACAGCCTATGGGACTTCCACTTATGGTCCTATAGCTTACGGAAATTAAAATCAAAAACAGACAGCCACCCCAATATTTGGGACGGCTGTGTTCACAAGAAGCTCGTCTACAGTATTAGGTAAATATCCTAGAAAGCAAAAAATGGATAAAGAAGTTGTGACACGTACGTACAATGCAATATCACTCAGCACTGAAATCTTTATCATCAGGCCCGTAGTGGCATAGTGAGTGGATGCAGGTACGGTGATTCTACGTGAACTACGTCACACAGAAAAAGAAACATCATAAGATATCACTAATACACGGAATGTAAACTTGACTACACATGAACTGAATTACAAAACAGAACAGGGTCTCAAATTTAGAAAACCAACTAGTGCTTGCTTATGGGGAAAGGTGCCTTGGGGAGCTGCATAAAACCAGAGACTGAAATTAGCACAGATAACATTCCATAAGCCAAATATGTAATAGACAAGACCTACCCCTTGCTCACCGAAATGGACCCAACACCACATATTCAACGCCTAGGAATATACCTGACTTGGAAGAATCTTAAAACCCATGGATATATATGTCTCCGTAAGAGAATCAAGCGTGTATACAGCGGCATAAACGCAGCAGTGAAAATCCGATAAATCCCATTATCCAAATAAATTTCGAAAACAAAACACAAAGACAGTGAAATAGAGAGCAATTCTTAAATAATTCACTCAGGACATGTGATGCAACCGGGATTTACCACATCTACACCCAGAGCTGGTTGAGACATAAGGCTGGACACTTCAGGCTGATAGCATTGGTGAGTCTTGGTGAGCAAATGCAGACCCTTTGAAGTCATACTGCATGGTACCCATTCCATGGGTCCCAACTCTCCAGGTTCAAGGGATTCTTCCTCCAGCTAAAACATGCATGGGAAACCCAGAGTATCGTCCACCGTGTGATTGGGAAACGATTTAAAATGCATCTCAGTTTTCGTATCCTGGTCCTCGGGTTCACCATTCCAGATGCTTTACTAACACTCTCCCCGCTTGGAGAGTCAGTGCCTTTAATCTCCTGTTTGGCACAGCTTGCAATTTCTGTGCAAGATGAACAGGATTAGGGAGAACCAATGAGAGACTAGCTGTAGGTGTCTGCACGGGCAAATGTAACGCTCATTTCCCACCAGGAAGAGGAATTAACCAAAAGCTCAGTGTGCCCTGCCTGAAACATATTATGGCCTGAAGCAATCCTCAGGTTTTGTGCCCAGCTCACAAGAAAGCGATTTGAAGAAAGGAGCTCAGGGGCACTGTAATTCACAAACCTGCAGAGTTATAAATGACAGCTATCCTCCAAAAATATATTGAAGTAAGCCTGCGAAGGGGACTTGAAAGCGGGGCAGAATTTCAGGAAAACAATTGCAGGGTGTAGACTGGAATTGCCCTGAAAGCATAGGACAATAGGCACAACTTCGACAATGATGCACTTGGCCAAAAACGGCGTATGCGTTTTTTCCTGAATATATTCAGGAAAAAACACATACGCACTTTTTGGCCAACCAAGCAAGCCTGTAAAGGAAATCTGCACTACAATGAAATCTCGCTGCCCCCCCGGGCAAAAGGGCCATCTGAAGAAAGTGTAAAATCCAGAAAGGTAGGACAGGATATGGAGAACAGGGTGCCTTGTTATGCTGATTGGCAGGATGTAAATTGTGAACCGCCACCCTGTAGGAGTGTATGGTGTTTCCTGAAACACGTAAGAAATAAAGCAACACAGCCTATGGCAATTGCAATTATGGTCCTATTCATTAGGGAAATTAAAATCAAAAACAGAGAGCCACTCCAAAGTTTGGGACGGTTGTATTCCCAAGAAGCTCGTCAACAGTACCAGGTAAATATCCCAGAAAGCAAAAAATGGATAAAGAAGTTGTGGCAGGTACGTGCAATGCAATATCACTCAGCAATGAAATCTGTGTCATCAGCCCCATAGCGGCATATTGAGTGGATGCAGGTACGGTGATTCTACGTGAACTACGGCACACAGAAAAAGAAACATTATAAGATAACACTATTACACGGAATGTAAACTTGACTACACATGAACTGAATTACAAAACAGAACAGAGTCGCAAATTTAGAAAACCAACTAGTGCTTGCTTATGGGAAAATGTGCCTTGGGGTGCTGCATAAAACCAGAGACTGAAATTAGCACAGATAACATTCCATGAGCCAAATAGTAATAGAAAAGTCCTACTCCTTCCTCAACGAAATGGACTCAACACCACATATTCAACGCCTAGGAATATACCTGACTAGGAAGAATCTTAAAACCCATGGATTTATATGTCTCCATAAGAGAATCAAGCGTGTGTACAGCGGCATAAACGCAGCAGTGATAATCCGATAAATCCCATTATCAAAATAAATTTCAAAAACAAAACACAAAGACAGTGAAATAGAGAGCAATTCTTAAATAATTCACTCAGGGCATGTGATGCAACCGGGATTTAACACATCTACACCCAGAGCTGGTTGAGACATAAGGCTGGACACTTCAGGCTGATAGCATTGGTGAGTTTCGGTGAGCAAATGCAGACCCTTTGAAGTCATACTGCATGGTACCTATTCCATGGGTCCCAACTCTCCAGGTTCAAGGGATTCTTCCCCCAGCTAAAACATGCATGTGAAACCCACAGTATGGTCCACCGCGTGATTGGGAAATGATTTAAAATGCATCTCAGTTTTCGTATCCTGGTCCTCGGGTTCACCATTCCAGATGCTTTACTAAAACTCTCCCCGATTGGAGAGTCAGTACCTTTATCCTCCTGTTTGGCACAGTTTGCAATTTCTGTGCAAGATGAACAGGAATAGGGAGAACCAATGAGAGACTAGCTATAGGTGTCTGCACGGGCAAATGTAACGCTCATTTCCCACCAGGAAGAGGAATTAACCAAAGGCTCAGCGTGCCCTGCCGGAAACAGATTAGGGCCTGAAGCATTCCTGCGGTTTTGTGCCCAGCTCACAAGAAAGCGAGTTGAAGAAAGGAGCTCAGGGACACTGTAATTCACAAAGCTGCAGAGTTATAAATGACAGCTATCCTCAAAAAATATATTGAAGTAAGCCTGCAAAGGGGACTTGAAAGTGGGGCAGATTTTCAGGAAAATGATTGCAGGGGGTAGACAGGAATTTCCCTGAAAGCATAGGAAAAGAGGCACAACGTCGACAATGATGCACTTGGCTAAAAAGGGCGTATGCGTTTTTTCCTGAATATATTCAGGAAAAAACGCATACGCCCTTTTTGGCCAACCAAGCAAGACTATAAACGAAATCTGCACTACAATGAAATCTCACTGCCCCCCCGGGCAAAAGGGCCATCTGAAAAAAGTGTAAAATCCAGAAAGGTAGGAGAGGATATGGAGAACAGGGAGCCTTGTTATGCTGATTGGCAGGATGTAAATTGCCAGCAGCCACCCTGGAGAAGTGTATGGTGTTTCCTGAAACACGTAAGAAACAAAGCAACACAGCCTATGGCACTTCCACTTATGGTCCTATAGCTTACGGAAATTAAAATCAAAAACAGACAGCCACCCCAATATTTGGGACGGCTGTGTTTACAAGAAGCTCGTCTACAGTATCAGGTAAATATCCCAGAAAGCAAAAAATGGATAAAGAAGTTGTGGCACGTACGTACAATGCAATATCACTCAGCAATGAAATCTGTGTCATCACGCCCGTAGCGGCATAGTGAGTGGATGCAGGTACGGTGATTCTACGTGAACTACGTCACACAGAAAAAGAAACATCATAAGATATCACTAATACACGGAATGTAAACTTGACTACACATGAACTGAATTACAAAGCAGAACAGGGTCTCAAATTTAGAAAACCACCTAGTGCTTGCTTATGGGGAAATGTGCGTTGGGGTGCTGCATAAAACCAGAGACTGAAATTAGCACAGATAACTTTCCATAAGCCAAATATATAATAGAAAAGACCAACTCCTTGCTCAACGAAATGGACCCAACACCACATATTCAACGCCTAGGAATATACCTGACTAGGTAGAATCTTAAAACCCATGGATATATATGTCTCCGTAAGAGAATCAAGCGTGTGTACAGCGGCGGAAACGCAGCAGTGAAAATCAGATAAATCCCATTATCAAAATAAATTTCGAAAACAAAACACAAAGACAGTGAAATAGAGAGCAATTCTTAAATAATTCACTCAGGGCATGTGATGCAACCGGGATTGACCACATCTACACCCAGAGCTGGTTGAAACATAAGGCTGGACACTTCAGGCTGCTAGCATTGGTGAGTTTCGGTGAGCAAATGCAGACCCTTTGAAGTCATACTGCATGGTACCCATTCCATGGGTCCCAACTCTCCAGGTTCAAGGGATTCTTCCTCCAGCTAAAACATGCTTGGGAAACCAAGAGTATCGTCCACCGTGTGATTGGGAAACGATTTAAAATGCACCTCAGTTTTCGTATCCTGGTCCTCGGGTTCACCATTCCTGATGCTTTACTAACACTCTCCCCGCTTGGAGAGTCAGTGCCTTTAACCTCCTGATTGGCACAGCTTGCAATTTCTATGCAAGATGAACAGGAATAGGGAGAACCAATGAGAGACTAGCTGTAGGTGTCTGCACGGGCAAATGTACCACTCATTGCCCACCAGGAAGAGGAATTAAACAAAGGCTCAGTGTGCCCTGCTGGAAACAGATTAGGGCCTGAAGCAATCCTGCGGATTTGTGCCCAGCTCACAAGAAAGAGAGTTGAAGAAATGAGCTCAGGGGCACTGTAATTCACAAACCTGCAGAGTTATAAATGACAGCTATCCTCCAAAAATATATTGAAGTAAGCCTGCGAAGGGGACTGGAATGCGGGGCAGAATTTCAGGAAAACGATTGCAGGTGGTAGACTGGAATTGCCCTGAAAGCATAGGAAAAGAGGCACAACGTCGACAATGATGCACTTGGCCAAAAAGGGCGTATGCGTTTTTTCCTGAATATATTCAGGAAAAAACGCATACGCCCTTTTTGGCCAACCAAGCAAGACTGCAAAGGAAATCTGCACTACAATGAAGTCTCACTGCCCCCCGGGCAAAAGGGCCATCTGAAAAAGGTGTAAAATCCAGAAAAGTAGGACAGGATATGGAGAACAGGGAGCCTTGTTATGCTGATTGGCAGGATGTAAATTGCCAGCAGCCACCCTGGAGAAGTGTATGGTGTTTCCTGAAACACGTAAGAAACAAAGCAACACAGCCTATGGCACTTCCACTTATGGTCCTATAGCTTACGGAAATTAAAATAAATAACAGACAGCCACCCCAATATTTGGGACGGCTGTGTTCACAAGAAGCTCGTCTACAGTATCAGGTAAATATCCCAGAAAGCAAAAAATGGATAAAGAAGTTGTGGCATGTACGTACAATGCAATATCACTCAGCAATGAAATCTGTGTCATCAGGCCCGTAGCGGCATAGTGAGTGGATGCAGGTACGGTGATTCTACGTGAACTACGTCACACAGAAAAAGAAACATCATAAGATATCACTAATACACGGAATGTAAACTTGACTACACATGAACTGAATTACAAAACAGAACAGGTTCTCAAATTTAGAAAACCAACTAGTGCTTGCTTATGGGGAAAGGTGCCTTGGGGTGCTGCATAAAACCAGAGACTGAAATTAGCACAGATAACTTTCCATAAGCCAAATATGTAATAGACAAGACCAACTCTTTGCTCAACGAAATGGACCCAACACCACATATTCAACGCCTAGGAATATACCTGACTAGGAAGAATCTTAAAACCCATGGATATATATGTCTCCGTAAGAGAATCAAGCATGTGTAGAGCGGCCGAAACGCAGCAGTGAAAATCCGATAAATCCCATTATCAAAATAAATTTGGAAAACAAAACACAAAGACAGTGAAATAGAGAGCAATTCTAAAATAATTCACTCAGGGCATGTGATGCAACCGGGATTGACCACATCTACACCCAGAGCTGGTTGAGACATAAGGCTGGACACTTCAGGCAGATAGCATTGGTGAGTTTCGGTGACCAAATGCAGAGCCTTTGAAGTCATACTGCGTGGTACCCATTCCATGGGTCCCAACTCTCCAGGTTCAAGGCATTCTTCCTCCAGCTAAAACATGCATGGGAAACCCAGAGTATCGCCCACCATGTGATTGGGAAACGATATAAAATGCATCTCAGTTTTCGTATCCTGGTCCTCAGGTTCACCATTCCAGATGCTTTACTAACACTCTCCCCGCGTGGAGAGTCAGTGCCTTTAACCTCCTGTTTGGCACAGCTTGCAATTTCTGTGCAAGATGAACAGGAATAGGGAGAACCAATGAGAGACTAGCTGTAGGTGTCTGCACGGGCAAATGTAACGCTCATTTCCCATCAGGAAGAGGAATTAACCAAAGGCTCAGCATGCCCTGCCGGAAACAGATTAGGGCCTGAAGCAATCTTGCAGTTTTGTGCCCAGCTCACAAGAAAGCGAGTTGAAGTAAGGAGCTCAGGGGCCCTGTAATTAACAAACCTGCAGAGTTATAAATGACAGCTATCCTCCAAAAATATATTGAAGTAAGCCTGCTAAGGGGACTTGAAAGCGGGGCAGAATTTCAGGAAAATGATTGCAGGTGGTAGACTGGAATTGCCCTGAAAGCATAGGAAAAGAGGCAAAACGTCGACAATGATGCACTTGGCCAAAAAGGGCGTATGCGTTTTTTCCTGAATATATTCAGGAAAAAACGCATACGCACTTTTTGGCCAACCAAGCAAGCCTGTAAAGGAAATCTGCACTACAATGAAGTCTCACTCCCCCCCGGGCAAAAGGGCCATCTGAAAAAAGTGTAAAATCCAGAAAGGTAGGACAGGATATGGAGAACAGGGAGCCTTGTTATGCTGATGGGCAGGATGTAAATTGCCAAGAGCCACCCTGGAGAAGTGTATGGTGTTTCCTGAAACATGTAAGAAATAAAGCAACACAGCCTATGGCAATTGCACTTATGGTCCTATTCCTTAGGGAAATTTAAATCAAAAACAGAGAGCCACCCCAAAGTTTGGGACGGCTGTGTTCCCAAGAAGCTCGTCTACAGTATCAGGTAAATATCCCAGAAAGCAAAAAATGGATAAAGAAGTTGTGGCACGTACGTGCAATGCAGTATCACTCAGCAATGAAATCTGTGTCAATAGGCCCTTAGCGGCATAGTGAGTGGATGCAGGTACGGTGATTCTATGTGAACTACGTCACACAGAAAAAGAAACATCATAAGATATCACTAATACAAGGAATGTAAACTTGACTACACATGAACTGAATTACAAAACAGAACAGGGTCTCAAATTTAGAAAACCAACTAGTGCTTGCTTATGGGGAAAGGTGCGTTGGGGTGCTGCATAAAACCAGAGACTGAAATTAGCACAGATAACATTCCATAAGCCAAATATGTAATAGACAAACCTACTCCTTGCTCAACGAAGTGGACACAACACCACATATTCAACGCCTAGGAATATACCTGACTAGGAAGAATGTTAAAACCCATGGAAATATATGTCTCCTTAAGAGAATCAAGCGTGTGTACAGCGGCAGAAACGCAGCAGTGAAAATCCGATAAATCCCACTATCAAAATAAATTGCGAAAACAAAACACAAAGACAGTGAAATAGAGAGCAATTCTTAACTAATTCACTCAGGGCATGTGATGCAACCGGGATTGACCACATCTACACCCAGAGCTGGTTGAGACATAAGGCTGGACACTTCAGGCTGATAATATTGGTGAGTTTCGGTGAGCAAATGCAGACCCTTTGAAGTCATACTGCGTGGTACCCATTCCATGGGTCCCAACTCTCCAGGTTCAAGGCATTCTTCCTCCAGCTAAAACATGCATGGGAAACCCAGAGTATCGTCCACCGTGTGATTGGGAAACGATTTAAAATGCATCTCAGTTTTCGTATCCTGGTCCTCGGGTTCACCATTCCAGATGCTTTACTAACACTCTCCCCGCGTGGAGAGTCAGTGCCTTTAACCTCCTGTTTGGCACAGCTTGCAATTTCTGTGCAAGATGAACAGGAATAGGGAGAACCAATGAGAGACTAGCTGTAGGTGTCTGCAAGGGCAAATGTAACGCTCATTTCCCATCAAGAAGAGGAATTAACCAAAGGCTCAGCATTCCCTGCCGGAAACAGATTAGGGCCTGAAGCAATCCTGCGGTTTTGTGCCCAGCTCACAAGAAAGCGAGTTGAAGAAAGGAGCTCAGGGGCCCTGTAATTAACAAACCTGCAGAGTTATAAATGACAGCTATCCTCCAAAAATATATTGAAGTAAGCCTGCGAAGGGGACTTGAAAGCGGGGCAGAATTTCCGGAAAACGATTGCAGGGGGTAGACTGGAATTGCCCTGAAAGCATAGGAAAAGAGGCAGAACGTCGACAATGATGCACTTGGCCAAAAAGTGCGTATGCGTTTTTTCCTGAATATATTCAGGAAAAAACGCATACGCCCTTTTTGGCCAACCAAGCAAGCCTGTAAAGGAAATCTGCACTACAATGAAGTCTCACTGCCCCCCGGGCAAAAGGGCCATCTGAAAAAAGTGTAAAATCCAGAAAGGTAGGACAGGATATGGAGAACAGGGAGCCTTGTTATGCTGATTGGCAGGATGTAAATTGCCAACAGCCACCCTGGAGAAGTGTATGGTGTTTCCTGAAACACGTAAGAAATAAAGCAACACAGCCCATGGCAATTGCACTTATGGTCCTATTCCTTAGGGAAATTAAAATCAAAAACAGAGAGCCACCCCAAATTTTGGGACGGCTGTGTTCCCAAGAAGCTCGTCTACAGTATCAGGTAAATATCCCAGAATTCAAAAAATGGATAAAGAAGTTGTGGCACGTACGTGCAATGCAGTATCACTCAGCAATGAAATCTGTGTCATCAGGCCCGTAGCGGCATAGTGAGTGGATGCAGGTACGGTGATTCTACGTGAACTACGTCACACAGAAAAAGAAACATCATAAGATATCACTAATACACGGAATGTAAACTTGACTACACATGAACTGAATTACAAAACAGAACAGGGTCTCAAATTTAGAAAACCAACTAGTGCTTGCTTATGGGGAAAGGTGCCTTGGGGTGCTGCATAAAACCAGAGACTGAAATTAGCACAGATAACATTCCATAAGCCAAATATGTAATAGACATGACCTACTCCTTGCTCAACGAAGTGGACTCAACACCACATATTCAACGCCTAGGAATATACCTGACTAGGAAGAATCTTAAAACCCATGGATATATATGTCTCCGTAAGAGAATCAAGTGTGTGTACAGTGGCCGATACGCAGCAGTGAAAATCCGATAAATCCCATTATCAAAATAAATTTCCAAAACAAAACACAAAGACAGTGAAATGGAGAGCAATTCTTAAATAATTCACTCAGGGCATGTGATGCAACCGGGATTGACCACATCTACACCCAGAGCTGGTTGAGACATAAGGCTGGACACTTCAGGCTGATAGCATTGGTGAGTTTCGGTGAGCAAATATAGACTATTTGAAGTCATACTGCATGGTACCTATTCCATGGCTCCCAACTCTTCAGGTTCAAGGGATTCTTCCTCCAGCTAAAACATGCATGGGAAACCCACAGTATGGTCCACCGTGTGATTGGGAAACGATTTAAAATGCATCTCAGTTTTCGTATCCTGGTCCTTGTGTTCACAATTCCAGATGCTTTACTAACACTCTCCCCGCGTGGAGAGTCAGTGCCTTTAACCTCCTCTTTGGCACAGCTTGCAATTTCTGTGCAAGATGAACAGGAATAGGGAGAACCAATGAGAGACTAGCTATAGGTGTCTGCACGGGCAAATGTAACGCTCATTTCCCACCAGGAAGAGGAATTAACCAAAGGCTCAGCATGCCTTGCCGGAAACAGATTAGGGCCTGAAGCAATCCTGCGGTTTTGTGCCCAGCTCACAAGAAAGCGAGTTGAAGAAAGGAGCTCAGGGGCACTGTAATTCACAAACCTGCAGAGTTATAAATGACAGCTATCCTCCAAAAACATATTGAAGTAAGCCTGCGAAGGGGACTTGAAAGCGGGGCAGAATTTCAGGAAAACGATTGCAGGGGGTAGACTGGAATTGCCCTGAAAGCATAGGAAAAGAGGCAGAACGTCGACAATGATGCACTTGGCCAAAAAGTGCGTATGCGTTTTTTCCTGAATATATTCAGGAAAAAACGCATACGCACTTTTTGGCCAACCAAGCAAGCCTGTAAAGGAAATCTGCACTACAATGAAGTCTCACTGCCCCCCAGGCAAAAGGGCCATCTGAAAAAAGTGTAAAATCCAGAAAGGTAGGACAGGATATGGAGAACAGGGAGCCTTGTTTTGCTGATTGGCAGGATGTAAATTGCCAACAGCCACCCTGGAGAAGTGTATGGTGTTTCCTGAAACACGTAAGAAATAAAGCAACACAGCCTATGGCAATTGCACTTATGGTCCTATTCCTTAGGGAAATTAAAATCAAAAACAGAGAGCCACCCCAAATTTTGGGACGGCTGTGTTCCCAAAAAGCTCGTCTACAGTATCAGGTAAATATCCCAGAAAGCAAAAAATGGATAAAGAAGTTGTGGCACGTACGTGCAATGCAGTATCACTAAGCAATGAAATCTGTGTCATCAGGCCCGTAGCGGCATAGTGAGTGGATGCAGGTACGGTGATTCTACGTGAACTACGTCACACAGAAAAAGAAACATCATAAGATATCACTAATACACGGAATGTAAACTTGACTACACACGAACTGAATTACAAAACAGAACAGGGTCTCAAATTTAGAAAACCAACTAGTGCTTGCTTATGGGGAAAGGTGCCTTGGGGTGCTGCATAAAACCAGAGACTGAAATTAGCACAGATAACATTCCATAAGCCAAATATGTAATAGACAAGACCTACTCCTTGCTCAACGAAGTGGACACAACACCACATATTAAACGCCTAGGAATATACCTGACTAGGAAGAATCTTAAAACCCATGGAAATATATGTCTCCTTAAGAGAATCAAGCGTATGTACAGCGGCCGAAACGCAGCAGTGAAAATCCGATAAATCCCACTATCAAAATAAATTTCGAAAACAAAACACAAAGACAGGGAAATAGAGAGCAATTCTTTACTAATTCACTCAGGGCATGTGATGCAACCGGGATTGACCACATCTACACCCAGAGCTGGTTGAGACATAAGGCTGGACACTTCCGGCTGATAGCATTGGTGAGTTTCAGTGAGCAAATGCAGACCCTTTGAAGTCATACTGCGTGGTACTCATTCCATGGGTCCCAACTCTCCAGGTTCAAGGGATTCTTCCTCCAGCTAAAACATGCATGGGAAACCCATAGTATCGTCCACCGTGTGATTGGGAAACGTTTCAAAATGCATCTCAGTTTTCGTATCCTGGTCCTCGGGTTCACCATTCCAGATGCTTTACTAACACTCTCCCCACTTGGAGAGTCAGTGCCTTTAACCTCCTGTTTGGCACAGCTTGCAATTTCTGTGCAAGATGAACAGGAATAGGGAGAAACAATGAGAGACTAGCTGTAGGTGTCTGCACGGGCAAATGTAACGCTCATTGCCCACCAGGAAGAGGAATTAACCAAAGGCTCAGTGTGCCCTGCCGGAAACAGATTAGGGCCTGAAGCAATCCTGCGGTTTTGTGCCCAGCTCACAAGAAAGCGAGTTGAAGAAAGGAGCTCAGGGTCACTGTAATTCACAAACCTGCAGAGTTATAAATGACAGCTATCCTCCAAAAATATATTGAAGTAAGCATGCGAAGGGGACTTGAAAGCGGGGCAGAATTTCAGGAAAACGATTTCAGGGGGTAGACCGGAATTGCCCTGAAAGCATAGGAAAAGAGGCAGAACGTCGACAATGATGCACTTGGCCAAAAAGGGCGTATGCGTTTTTTCCTGAATATATTCAGGAAAAAACGCATACGCTCTTTTTGGCCAACCAAGCAAGCCTGTAAAGGAAATCTGCACTACAATGAAGTCTCACTGCCCCCCGGGCAAAAGGGCCATCTGAAAAAAGTGTAAAATCCAGAAAGGTAGGACAGGATATGGAGAAGAGGGAGCCTTGTTATGCTGATTGGCAGGATGTAAATTGCCAGCAGCCACCCTGGAGAAGTGTATGGTGTTTCCTGAAACACATAAGAAACAAAGCAACACAGCCTATCGCACTTCCACTTATGGTCCTATAGCTTACGGAAATTAAAATCAAAAACAAACAGCCACCCCAATGTTTGGGACGGCTGTGTTCACAAGAAGCTCGTCTACAGTACCAGGTAAATATCCCAGAAAGCAAAAAATGGATAAAGAAGTTGTGGCACGTACGTACAATGCAATATCACTCAGCAATGAAATCTGTGTCATCAGGCCCGTAGCGGCATAGTGAGTGGATGCAGGTACGGTGATTCTACCTGAACTACGTCACACAGAAAAAGAAACATCATAAGATATCACTAATACACGGAATGTAAACTTGACTACACATGAACTGAATTACAAAACAGAACAGGGTCTCAAATTTAGAAATCCAACTAGTGCTTGCTTATGGGGAAAGGTGCGTTGGGGTGCTGCATAAAACCAGAGACTGAAATTAGCACAGATAACTTTCCATAAGCCAAATATGTAATAGAAAAGACCTACTCCTTGCTCAACGAAATGGACCCAACATCACATATTCAACGCCTAGGAATATACCTGACTAGGAAGAATCTTAAAACCCATGGATATATATGTCTCCGTAAGAGAATCAAGCGTGTGTACAGCGGCCGAAACGCAGCAGTGAAAATCCGATAAATCCCATTATCAAAATAAATTTCGAAAACAAAACACAAAGACTGTGAAATAGAGAGCAATGCTTAAATAATTCACTCAGGGCATGTGATGAAAATCAGGATTGACCACATCTACACCCAGAGCTGGTTGAGACATAAGGCTGGACACTTCAGGCTGATAGCTTTGGTGAGTTTCGGTGAGCAAATGCAGACCCTTTGAAGTCATACTGCATGGTACCCATTCCATGGGTCCCAACTCTCCAGGTTCAAGGGATTCTTCCTCCAGCTAAAACATGCATGGGAAACCCAGAGTATCGTCCACCGTGTGATTGGGAAACGATTTAAAATGCATCTCAGTTTTCGTATCCTGGTCCTCGGGTTCACCATTCCAGATGCCTTACTAACACTCTCCCCGCTTGGAGAGTCAGTGCCTTTAACCTCCTCTTTGGCACAGCTTGCAAATTCTGCGCAAGATGAACAGGAATAGGGAGAACCAATGAGAGACTAGCTATAGGTTTCTGCACGGGCAAATGTAAGGCTCATTTCCCACCAGGAAGAGGAAATAACCAAAGGCTCAGCGTGCCCAGCCGGAAACAGATTAGGGCCTGAAGCAATCCTGCGGTTTTGTGCCCAGCTCACAAGAAAGCGAGTTGAAGAAAGGAGCTCAGGGGCACTGTAATTCACAAACCTGCAGAGTTATAAATGACAGCTATCCTCCAAAAATATATTGAAGTAAGCCTGGGAAGGGGACTTCAAAGCGGGGCAGAATTTCAGGAAAACGATTCCATGTGGTAGACTGGAATTGCACAGAGAGCATATGAAAAGAGGCAGAACGTCGACAATGGTGCACTTGGCCAAAAAGTGCGTATGCATTTTTTCCTGAATATATTCAGGAAAAAACGCATACGCCCTTTTTCGCAAACCAAGCAAGCCTGTACAGGAAATCTGCACTACAATGAAGTCTCACTGCCCCCTGGGCAAAAGGGCAATCTGAAAATAGTGTAAAATCCAGAAAAGTAGGACAGGATACGGAGAACAGGGAGCCTTGTTATGCTGATTGGCAGGATGTAAATTGCCAACAGCCACCCTAGAAAACTGTATGGTGTTTCCTGAAACCCATAAGAAACAAAACAACACAGCCTATGGCACTTCCACTTATGGTCCCAAAGATTACGGAAATTACAATCAAAAACAGACAGCCACCCCAATGTTTGGGACGGCTGTGTTCACAAGAAGCTCGTCTACAGTACCAGGTAAATATCCCAGAAAGCAAAAATGGATAAAGAAGTTGTGGCACGTACGTAAAATGGAATATCACTCAGCAATGAAATCTGTGTCATCAGGACCGTAGCGGTTAGTGAGTGGATGCATGTACGGTGATTCTACGTGAACTACGTCACACAGAAATAGAAACATCATAAGATATCACTGATACACGGAATGTAAACCTGACTACACATGAACTGAATTACAAAACAGAACAGGGTCTCAAATTTAGAAAACCAACTAGTGCTTGCTTATGGGGAAAGGTGCGTTGGGGTGCTGCATAAAACCAGAGACTGAAATTAGCACAGATAACTTTCCATAAGCCAAATATATAATAGACAAGACCTACCCCTTGCTCAAAGAAATAGACGCAACACCACATGTTCAACGCCTAGGAATATACATGACTAAGAAAAATCTTAAAACCCATAGATATATATGTTTCCGTAAGAGAATCAAGCGTGTGTACAGCGGCCAAAACGCAGCAGTGAAAATCCGATAAATCCCATTATCAAAATAAATTTCGAAAACAAAACACAAAGACAGTGAAATAGAGAGCAATTCTTAAATATTTCACTCAGGGCATGTGATGCAACCGGGATTGACCACAACTACACCCAGAGCTGGTTGAGACATAAGGCTGGACACTTCAGGCTGATAGCATTGGTGAGTTTCGGTGAGCAAATGCAGACCCTTTGAAGTCATACTTCATGGTACCCATTCCATGATTCCCAACTCTCCAGGTTCAAGGGATTCTTCCTCCAGCTAAAACATGCATGGGAAACCCACATTATGGTCCACCGTGTGATTGGGAAACGATTTAAAATGCATCTCAGTTTTCCTATCCTGGTCCTCGGGTTCACCATTCCAGATGCTTTACTAACACTCTCCCCGCTTGGAGAGTCAGTGCCTTTAACCTACTGTTTGGCACAGCTTGCAATTTCTGTGCAAGATGAACAGGAATAGGGAGAACCAATGAGAGACTAGCTATAGGTGTCTGCACGTGCAAATGTAACGCTCATTGCCCACCAGGAAGAGGAATTAACCAAAGGCCCAGTGTGCCCTGCCGGAAACAGATTAGGGCCTGAAGCAATCTTGCGGTTTTGGGCCCAGCTCACAAGAAAGCGAGTTGAAGAAAGGAGCTCAGGGACTCTGTAATTCACAAACCTGCAGAGTTATAAATGACAGCTATCCTCCAAAAATATATTGAAGTAAGCCTGCGAAGGGGACTTGAAAGCGGAGCAGAGTTTCAGGAAAACCATTGCAGGGGGTAGACTGGAATTGCCCTGATAGCATAGGAAAAGAGGCAGAACGTCGACAATGATGCACTTGGCCAAAAAGGGCGTATGCGTTTTTTCCTGAATATATTCAGGAAATATATTCAGGAAAAAACGCATACGCCCTTTTTGGCCAACCAAGCAAGCCTGTAAAGGAAATCTGCACTACAGTGAAGTCTCACTGCCCCCCGGGCAATAGGGCCATCTGAAAAAAGTGTAAAATCCAGAAAGGTAGGACAGGATATGGAGAACAGGGAGCCTTGTTATGCTGATTGGCAGGATGTAAATTGCCAGCAGCCACCCTGGAGAAGTGTATGGTGTTTCCTGAAACACGTAAGAAACAAAGCAACACAGCCTATGGCACTTCCACTTATGGTCCTATAGCTTACGGAAATTAAAATCAAAAACAGACAGCCACCCCAATATTTGGGACGGCTGTGTTCACAAGAAGCTCGTCTACAGTATCAGGTAAATATCTCAGAAAGCCAAAAATGGATAAAGATGTTGTGGCACGTACGTACAATGCAATATCACTCAGCAATGAAATCTGTGTCATTAGACCCGTAGCGGCAGAGTGAGTGGATGCAGGTACGGTGATTCCACGTGAACTACGTCACACAGAAAAAGAAACATCATAAGATATCACTAATACACGGAATGTAAACTTGACTACACATGAACTGAATTACAAAACAGAACAGGGTCTCAAATTTAGAAAACCAACTAGTGCTTGCTTATGGGGAAAGGTGCCTTGGGGTGCTGCATAAAACCAGAGACTGAAATTAGCACAGATAACATTCCATAAGCCAAATATGTAATAGACAAGACCTACTCCTTGCTCAACGAAATGGACTCAACACCACATATTCAACGCCTAGGAATATACCTGACTAGGAAGAATCTTAAAACCCATGGATTTATATGTCTCCGTAAGAGAATCAAGCGTGTGTACAGCGGCATAAACGCAGCAGTGAAATTCCGATAAATCCCATTATCGAAATAAATTTCAAAAACAAAACACAAAGACAGTGAAATAGAGAACAATTCTTAAATAATTCACTCAGGGCATGTGATGCAACCGGGATTGACCACATCTACACCCAGAGCTGGTTGAGACATAAGGCTGGACACTTCAGGCTGATAGCATTGGTGAGTTTTGGTGAGCAAATGCAGACCCTTTGAAGTCATACTGCATGGTACCCATTCCATGGGCCCCGTCTCTCCAGGTTCAAGGCATTCTTCCTCCAGCTAAAACATGCATGGGAAACCCAGAGTATCGTCCACCGTGTGATTGGGAAACGATTTAAAATGCACCTCAGTTTTCGTATCCTGGTCCTCGGGTTCACCATTCCAGATGCTTTACTAACACTCTCCCGGCTTGGAGAGTCAGTGCCTTTAACCTCCTCTTTGGCACAGCTTGCAAATTCTGTGCAAGATGAACAGGAATAGGGAGAACCAATGAGAGACTAGCTGTAGGTGTCTGCACGGGCAAATGTAACGCTCATTGCCCACCAGGAAGAGGAATTAAACAAAGGCTCAGTGTGCCCTGCTGGAAACAGATTAGGGCCTGAAGCAATCCTGCGGTTTTGTGCCCAGCTCACAAGAAAGCGAGTTGAAGAAAGGAGCTCAGGGGCACTGTAATTCACAAACCTGCAGAGTTATAAATGACAGCTATCCTCCAAAAATATATTGAAGTAAGCCTGCGAAGGGGACTTGAAAGCGGGGCAGAATTTCAGGAAAACGATTGCAGGGGGTAGACTGGAATTGCCCTGAAAGCATAGGAAAAGAGGCACAACGTCGACAATGATGCACTTGGCCAAAAAGGGCGTATGCGTTTTTTCCTGCATATATTCAGGAAAAAACGCATACGCCCTTTTTGGCCAACCAAGCAAGCCTGTAAAGGAAATCTGCACTACATTGAAATCTCACTGCCCCCCCGGGCAAAAGGGCCATCTGAAAAAAGTGTAAAATCCAGAAAGGTAGGACAGGATATGGAGAACAGGGAGCCTTGTTATGCTGATTGGCAGGATGTAAATTGTGAACAGCCACCCTGGAGAAGTGTATGGTGTTTCCTGAAACACGTAAGAAATAAAGCAACACAGCCTATGGCAATTGCACTTATGATCCTATTGTTTAGGGAAATTAAAATTAAAAACAGACGGCCACCCCAAAGTTTGGGACGGCTGTGTTCCCAAGAAGCTCGTCTACAGTACCAGGTAAATATCCCAGAAAGCAAAAAATGGATAAAGAAGATGTGGCACGTAAGTGCAATGCAATATCACTCAGCAATGAAATCTGTGTCATCAGGCCCGTAGCGGCATAGTGAGTGGATGCAGGTACGGTGATTCTACGTGAACTACGTCACACAGAAAAAGAAACATCATAAGATATCACTAATACACGGAATGTAAACTTGACTACACATGAACTGAATTACAAAACAGAACAGGGTCTCAAATTAAGAAAACCAACTAGTGCTTGCTTATGGGGAAAGGTGCCTTGGGGTGCTGCATAAAACCAGAGACTGTAATTAGCACAGATAACATTCCATAAGCCAAATATGTAATAGACAAGACCTACTCCTTGTTCAACGAAATGGACTCAACACCACATATTCAACGCCTAGGAATATACCTGACTAGGAAGAATCTTAAAACCCATTGATTTATATGTCTCCGTAAGAGAATCAAGCATGTATACAGCGGCATAAACGCAGCAGTGAAATCCGATAAATCCCATTATCAAAATAAATTTCATAAACAAAACACAAAGACAGTGAAATAGAGAGCAATTCTTAAATAATTCACTCAGGGCATGTGATGCAACCGGGATTGACCACATCTACACCCAGAGCTGGTTGAGACATAAGGCTGGACTCTTCAGGCTGATAGCATTGGTGAGTTTCGGTGAGCAAATGCAGACCCTTCGAAGTCATACTGCATGGTACCCATTCCATGGGTCCCAACTCTCCAGGTTCAAGGGATTCTTCCTCCAGCTAAAACATGCATGGGAAACCCAGAGTATCCCCCACCGTATGATTGGGAAACGATTTAAAAGGCATCTCAGTTTTCGTATCCTGGTCCTCGGGTTCACCATTCCAGATGCTTTACTAACACTCTCCCCGCTTGGAGAGTCAGTGCCTTTAACCTCCTCTTTGGCACAGCTTGCAATTTCTGTGCAAGATGAACAGGAATAGGGAGAACCAATGAGAGACTAGCTGTAGGTGTCTGCACGGGCAAATATAACGCTCATTGCCCAACAGGAAGAGGAATTAAACAAAGGCTCAGTGTGCCCTGCTGGAAACGGATTAGGGCCTGAAACAATCCTGCGGTTTTGTGCCCAGCTCACAAGAAAGCGAGTTGAAAAAAGGAGCTCAGGGGCACAGTAATTCACAAACCTGCAGAGTTATAAATGACAGCTATCCTCCAAAAATATATTGAAGTAAGCCTGCGAAGGGGACTTGAAAGCGGGGCAGAATTTCAGGAAAACGCTTGCAGGGGGTAGACAGGAATTGCCCTGAAAGCATAGGAAAAGAGGCACAACGTCGACTATGATGCACTTGGCCAAAAAGTGCGTATGCGTTTTTTCCTGAATATATTCAGGAAACAACGCATACGCCCTTTTTGGCGAACCAAGCAAGCCTGTAAATGAAATCTGCACTACTCTGAAATCTCACTGCCCCCCGGGCAAAAGGGCCATCTGAAAAAAGTGTAAAATCCAGAAATGTAGGACAGGATATGGAGAACAGGGAGCCTTGTTATGCTGATTGGCAGGAGGTAAATTGTGAACAGCCACCCTGGAGAAGTGTATGGTGTTTCCTGAAACACGTAAGAAATAAAGCAACACAGCCTATGGCAATTGCACTTATGGTCCTATTGCTTAGGGAAATTAAAATCAAAAACAGAGAGCCACCCCAAAGTTTGGGACGGCTGTGTTCGCAAGAAGCTCGTCTACAGTACCAGGTAAATATCCCAGAAAGCAAAAAATGGATAAAGAAGTTGTGGCACGTACATGCAATGCAGTATCACTCAGCAATGAAATCTGTGTCATCAGGCCCGTAGCGGCATAGTGAGTGGATGCAGGTACGGTGATTCTACGTGAACTACGTCACACAGAAAAAGAAACATCATAAGATATCACTAATACACGGAATGTAAACTTGACTACACATGAACTGAATTACAAAACAGAACAGGGTCTCAAATTTAGAAAACCAACTAGTGCTTGCTTATGGGGAAAGGTGCCTTGGGGTGCTGCATAAAACCAGAGACTGAAATTAGCACAGATAACATTCCATAAGCCAAATATGTAATAGACAAGACCTACTCCTTGTTGAACGAAATGGACTCAACACCACATATTCAACGCCTAGGAATATACCTGACTAGGAAGAATCTTAAAACCCATGGATTTATATGTCTCCGTAAGAGAATCAAGCATGTGTACAGCGGCATAAACGCAGCAGTGAAAATCCGATAAATCCCATTATCAAAATAAATTTCAAAAACAAAACACAAAGACAGTGAAATAGAGAGCAATTCTTAAATTATTCACTCAAGGCATGTGATGCAACCGGGGTTTAACACATCTACACCAAGAGCTGGTTGAGACATAAGGCTGGACACTTCAGGCTGATAGCATTGGTGAGTTTTGGTGAGCAAATGCAGACCCTTTGAAGTCATACTGCATGGTACCCATTCCATGGGTCCCAACTCTCCAGGTTCAAGGGATTCTTCCTTCAGCTAAAACATGCATGGGAAACCCAGAGTATCGTCCACCGTGTGATTGGGAAACGATTTAAAATGCATCTCAGTTTTCGTATCCTGGTCCTCGGGTTCACCATTCCAGATGCTTTACTAACACTCTCCCCGCTTGGAGAGTCAGTGCTTTTAACATCCTCTTTGGCACAGCTTGCAATTTCTGTGCAAGATGAACAGGAATAGGGAGAACCAATGAGAGACTAGCTGTAGGTGTCTGCACGGGCAAATGTAACACTCATTTCCCACGAGGAAGAGGAATTAACCAAAGGCTCAGCGTGCCCTTCCGGAAACAGATTAGGGCCTGAAGCAATCCTGCGGTTTTGTGCCCAGCTCACAAGAAAGCGAGTTGAAGAAAGGAGCTCAGGGGCACTGTAATTCACAAACCTGCAGAGTTATAAATGACAGCTATCCTCCAAAAATATATTGAAGTAAGCCTGCGAAGGGGACTTGAAAGCAGGCCAGAATTTCAGGAAAACGATTTCAGGGGGTAGACTGGAATTGCCCTGAAAGCATAGGAAAAGAGGCACAACGTCGACAATGATGCACTTGGCCAAAAAGGGCGTATGCGTTTTTTCCTGAATATATTCAGGAAAAAACGCATACGCCCTTTTTGGCCAACCAAGCAAGCCTGTAAAGGAAATCTGCACTACAATGAAATCTCACAGCCCCCCCGGGCAAAAGGGCCATCTGAGAAAAGTGTAAAATCCAGAAAGGTAGGACAGGATATGGAGAACAGGGAGCCTTGTTATGCTGATTGGCAGGATGTAAATTGTGAACAGCCACCCTGGAGAAGTGTATGGTGTTTCCTGAAACACGTAAGAAAGAAAGCAACACAGCCTATGGCAATTGCCCTTATGGTCCTATTGTTTAGGGAAATTAAAATCAAAAACAGACAGCCACCCCAAAGTTTGGGACGGCTGTGTTCCCAAGAAGCTCGTCTACAGTACCAGGTAAATATCCCAGAAAGCAAAAAATGGATAAAGAAGATGTGGCACGTACGTGCAATGCAATATCACTCAGCAATGAAATCTGTGTCATCAGGCCCGTAGCGGCATAGTGAGTGGATGCAGGTACGGTGATTCTACGTGAAC
Organism: Phocoena phocoena; assembly: GCF_963924675.1. Taxonomy (NCBI): domain Eukaryota; kingdom Metazoa; phylum Chordata; class Mammalia; order Artiodactyla; family Phocoenidae; genus Phocoena; species Phocoena phocoena. The sequence goes on along the minus strand of NW_027077403.1, from coordinate 453,365 downwards.
TACGTCACACAGAAAAAGAAACATCATAAGATATCACTAATACACGGAATGTAAACTTGACTACACATGAACTGAATTACAAAACAGAACAGGGTCTCAAATTTACAAAACCAACTATTGCTTGCTTATGGGGAAAGGTGCGTTGGGGTGCTGCATTAAACCAGAGACTGAAATTAGCACAGATAACTTTCCATAAGCCAAATATGTAATAGACAAGACCTACCCCTTGCTCAACGAAATGGACTCAACATCACATATTCAACGCCTAGGAATATACCTGACTAGGAAGAATCTTAAAACCCATGGATTTATATGTCTCCGTAAGAGAATCAAGCGTGTGTACAGCGGCATAAATGCAGCAGTGAAAATCCGATAAATCCCATTATCAAAATAAATTTCAAAAACAAAACACAAAGACAGTGAAATAGAGAGCAATTCTTAAATAATTCACTCAGGGCATGTGATGCAACCGGGATTTAACACATCTACACCCAGAGCTGGTTGAGACATAAGGCTGGACACTTCAGGCTGATAGCATTGGTGAGTTTCGGTGAGCAAATGCAGACCCTTTGAAGTCATACTGCATGGTACCCATTCCATGGGTCCCAACTCTCCAGGTTCAAGGGATTCTTCCTCCAGCAAAAACATGCATGGGAAACCCAGAGTATCGTCCACCGTGTGATTGGGAAACGATTTAAAATGCATCTCAGTTTTCGTATCCTGGTCCTCAGGTTCACCATTCCAGATGCTTTACTAACACTCTCCCCGCTTGGAGAGTCAGTGCCTTTAACTTCCTCTTTGGCACAGCTTGCAATTTCTGTGCAAGATGAACAGGAATAGGGAGAACCAATGAGAGACTAGCTGTAGGTGTCTGCACGGGCAAATGTAACACTCATTGCCCACCAGGAAGAGGAATTAAACAAAGGCTCAGCGTGCCCTGCCGGAAAAAGATTACGGCCTGAAGCAATCCTGCGGTTTTGTGCCCAGGTCACAAGAAAGCGAGTTGAAGAAAGGAGCTCAGGGGCACAGTAATTCACAAACCTGCAGAGTTATAAATGACAGCTATCTTCCAAAAGTATATTGAAGTAAGCCTGCGAACGGGACTTGAAAGCGGGGCAGAATTTCAGGAAAACGACTGCAGGGGGTAGACAGGAATTGCCCTGAAAGCATTGGAAAAGAGGCACAACGTCGACTATGATGCACTTGGCCAAAAAGTGCGTATGCCTTTTTTCCTGAATATATTCAGGAAACAACGCATACGCCCTTTTTGGCCAACCAAGCAAGCCTGTAAAGGAAATCTGCACTACACTGAAATCTCACTGCCCCCCGGGCAAAAGGGCCATCTGAAAAAAGTGTAAAATCCAGAAAGGTAGGACAGGATATGGAGAACAGGGAGCCTTTTTATGCTGATTGGCAGGAGGTAAACTGTGAACAGCCACCCTGGAGAAGTGTGTGGTGTTTCCTGAAACACGTAAGAAATAAAGCAACACAGCCTATGGCAATTGCACTTATGGTCCTATTGCTTAGGGAAATTAAAATCAAAAAAAGAGAGCCACCCCAAAGTTTGGGACGGCTTTGTTCGCAAGAAGTTCCTCTACAGTACAAGGTAAATATCCCAGAAAGCAAAAAATGGATAAAGAAGTTGTGGCACGTACGTGCAATGCAGTCTCACTCAGCAATGAAATCTGTGTCATCAAGCCCGTAGCGGCATAGTGAGTGGATGCAGGTACGGTGATTCTACGTGAACTACGTCACACAGAAAAAGAAACATCATAAGATATCACTAATACACGGAATGTAAACTTGACTACACATGAACTGAATGACAAAACAGGACAGGGTCTCAAATTTAGAAAACCAACTAGTGCTTGCTTATGGGGAAAGGTGCCTTGGGGTGCTGCATAAAACCAGAGACTGAAATTAGCACAGATAACATTCCATAAGCCAAATATGTAATAGACAAGACCTACTCCTTGTTCAACGAATGGACTCAACACCACATATTCAACGCCTAGGAATATACCTGACTAGGAAGGATCTTAAAACCCATGGATTTATATGTCTCCGTAAGAGAATCAAGCGTGTGTACAGCGGCATAAACGCAGCAGTGAAAATCCGATAAATCCCATTATCAAAATAAATTTCAAAAACAAAACACAAAGACAGTGAAATAGAGAGCAATTCTTAAATAATTCACTCAAGGCATGTGATGCAACCGGGATTTAACACATCTACACCCAGAGCTGGTTGAGACATAAGGCTGGACATTTCATGCTGATGGCATTGGTGAGTTTTGTTGAGCAAATGCAGACCCTTTGAAGTCATACTGCATGGTACTCATTCCATGGGTCCCAACTCTCCAGGTTCAAGGGATTCTTCCTCCAGCTAAAACATGCATGGGAAACCCATAGTATCGTCCACCGTGTGATTGGGAAACGTTTTAAAATGCATCTCAGTTTTCGTATCCTGGTCCTCGGGTTCACTATTCCAGATGCTTTACTAAAACTCTCCCCGCTTGGAGAGTCAGTGCCTTTAACCTCCTCTTTGGCACAGCTTGCAAATTCTGTGCAAGATGAACAGGAATAGGGAGAACCAATGAGAGACTAGCTGTAGGTGTCTGCACGGGCAAATGTAACGCTCATTGCGCACCAGGAATAGGAATTAACCAAAGGCTCAGTGTGCCCTGCCGGAAACAGATTAGGGCCTGAAGCAATCCTGCGGTTTTGTGCCCAGCTCACAAGAAAGCGAGTTGAAGAAAGGAGCTCAGGGGCACTGTAATTCACAAACCTGCAGAGTTATAAATGACAGCTATCGTCCAAAAATATACTGAAGTAAGCCTGCGAAGGGGACTTGAAAGCGGGGCAGAATTTCAGGAAAACGATTGCAGGGGGTAGACTGGAATTGCCCTGAAAGCATAAGAAAAGAGGCAGAAAGTCGACAATGGTGCACTTGGCCAAAAAGTGCGTATGCGTTTTTTCCTGAATATATTCAGGAAAAAACGCATACGCCCTTTTTGGCCAACCAAGCAAGCCTGTAAAGGAAATCTGCACTGCAATGAAGTCTCACTGCCCCCCGGGCAAAAGGGCCATCTGAAAAAAGTGTAAAATCCAGAAAGGTAGGACAGGATATGGAGAACAGGGAGCCTTGTTATGCTGATTGGCAGGATGTAAATTGTCAGCAGCCACCCTGGAGAAGTGTAGGGTGTTTCCTGAAACACGTAAGAAACAAAGCAACACAGCCTATGGCACTTCCACTTATGGTCCTATAGCTTACGGAAATTAAAATCAAAAACAGACAGCCACCCCAATATTTGGGACGGCTGTGTTCACAAGAAGCTCGTCTACAGTATCAGGTAAATATCCCAGAAAGCCAAAAATGGATAAAGAAGTTGTGGCACGTACGTACAATGCAATATCACTCAGCAATGAAATCTGTGTCATCAGGCCCGTAGCGGCATAGTGAGTGGATGCAGGTACGGTGATTCTACGTGAACTACGTCACACAGAAAAAGAAACATCATAAGATATCACTAATACACGGAATGTAAACTTGACTACACATGAACAGAATTACAAAACAGAACAGGGTCTCAAATTTAGAAAACCAACTAGTGCTTGCTTATGGGGAAAGGTGCCTTGGGGTGCTGCATAAAACCACAGACTGAAATTAGCACAGATAACTTTCCATAAGCCAAATATGTAATAGACAAGACCTACTCCTTGCTCAACGAAATGGACCCAACACCACATATTCAACGCCTAGGAATATACCTGACTAGGAAGAATCTTAAAACCCATGGATATATATGTCCCCGTAAGAGAATCAAGCGTGTGTACAGCGGCCGAAATGCAGCAGTGAAAATCCGATAAATCCCATTATCAAAATAAATTTCGAAAACAAAACACAAAGACAGTGCAATAGAGAGCAATTCTTAAATAATTCACTCAGGGCGTGTGATGCAACCGGGATTGACCACATCTACACCCAGAGCTGGTTGAGACATAAGGCTGGACACTTCAGGCTGATAGCATTGGTGAGGTTCGGTGATCAAATGCAGACCCTTTGAAGTCATACTGCATGGTACCCATTCCATGGGTCCCAACTCTCCAGGTTCAAGGCATTCTTCCTCAGGCTAAAACATGCATGGGAAACCTAGAGTATCGTCCACCGTGTGATTGGGAAACGATTTAAAATGCATCTCAGTTTTCGTATCCTGGTCCTCGGGTTCACCATTCCAGACGCTTTACTAACACTCTCCCCGCTTGGAGAGTCAGTGCCTTTAACCTCCTCTTTGGCACAGCTTGCAATTTCTGTGCAAGATGAACAGGAATAGGGAGAACCAATGAGAGACTAGCTGTAGGTGTCTGCACGGGCAAATGTAACGCTCATTGCCCACCAGGAAGAGGAATTAAACAAAGACTAGGTGTGCCCTGCTGGAAACAGATTAGGGCCTGAAGCAATCCTGCGGTTTTGTGCCCAGCTCACAAGAAAGCGAGTTGACGAAAGGAGCTCAGGGGCACTGTAATTCACAAACCTGCAGAGTTATAAATGCCAGCTATCCTCCAAAAATATATTGAAGTAAGCCTGCGAAGGGGACTTGAAAACGGGGCAGAATTTCATGAAAACGTTTGCAGGGGATAGACTGGAATTGTCCTGAAAGCATAGGAAAAGAGACAGAACGTCGACAATGATGCACTTGGCCAAAAAGGGCGTATGCGTTTTTTCCTGAAAATATTTAGGAAAAAACGCATACGCCCTTTTTGGCCAACCAAGCAAGCCTGTAAAGGAAATCTGCACTACAATGAAGTCTCACTGCCTCCCGGGGAAAGGGCCATCTGAAAAAAGGGTAAAATCCAGAAATGTAGGACAGGATATGGAGAACAGGGAGCCTTGTTATGCTGATTGGCAGGATGTAAATTGCCAGCAGCCACCCTGGAGAAGTGTATGGTGTTTCCTGAAACACGTAAGAAACAAAGCAACACAGCCTATGGCACTTCCACTTATGGTCCTATAGCTTACGGAAATTAAAATCAAAAACAGACAGCCACCCCAATATTTGGGACGGCTGTGTTCACAAGAAGCTCGTCTACAGTATCAGGTAAATATCCCAGAAAGCCAAAAATGGATAAAGAAGTTGTGGCCCATACGTACAATGCAATATCACTCAGCAATGAAATCTGTGTCATCTGGCCCGTAGCGGCATAGTGAGTGGATGCAGGTACGGTGATTCTACGTGAACTACGTCACACAGAAAAAGAAACATCATAAGATATCACTAATACTCGGAATGTCAACTTGACTACACATGAACAGAATTACAAAACAGAACAGGGTCTCAAATTTAGAAAACCAACTAGTGCTTGCTTATGGGGAAAGGTGCCTTGGGGTGCTGCATAAAACCAGAGACTGAAATTAGCACAGATAACTTTCCATAAGCCAAATATGTAATAGACAAGACCTACTCCTTGCTCAACGAAATGGACCCAACACCACATATTCAACGCCTAGGAATATACCTGACTAGGAAGAATCTTAAAACCCATGGATATATATGTCCCTGTAAGACAATCAAGCGTGTGTACAGCGGCCGAAATGCAGCAGTGAAAATCCGATAAATCCCATTATCAAAATAAATTTCGAAAACAAAACACAAAGACAGTGCAATAGAGAGCAATTCTTAAATAATTCACTCAGGGCGTGTGATGCAACCGGGATTGACCACATCTACACCCAGAGCTGGTTGAGACATAAGGCTGGACACTTCAGGCTGATAGCGTTGGTGAGTTTCGGTGAGCAAATGCAGACCCTTTGAAGTCATACTGCATGGTACCCATTCCATGGGTCCCAACTCTCCAGGTTCAAGGCATTCTTCCTCAGGCTAAAACATGCATGGGAAACCTAGAGTATCGTCCACCGTGTGATTGGGAAACGATTTAAAATGCATCTCAGTTTTCGTATCCTGGTCCTCGGGTTCACCATTCCAGACGCTTTACTAACACTCTCCCCGCTTGGAGAGTCAGTGCCTTTAACCTCCTCTTTGGCACAGCTTGCAATTTCTGTGCAAGATGAACAGGAATAGGGAGAACCAATGAGAGACTAGCTGTAGGTGTCTGCACGGGCAAATGTAACGCTCATTGCCCACCAGGAAGAGGAATTAAACAAAGGCTAGGTGTGCCCTGCTGGAAACAGATTAGGGCCTGAAGCAATCCTGCGGTTTTGTGCCCAGCTCACAAGAAAGCGAGTTGACGAAAGGAGCTCAGGGGCACTGTAATTCACAAACCTGCAGAGTTATAAATGCCAGCTATCCTCCAAAAATATATTGAAGTAAGACTGCGAAGGGGACTTGAAAACGGGGCCGAGTTTCAGGAAAACGATTGCAGGGGATAGACTGGAATTGCCCTGAAAGCATAGGAAAAGAGACAGAACGTCGACAATGATGCACTTGGCCAAAAAGGGCGTATGCGTTTTTTCCTGAATATATTTAGGAAAAAACGCATACGCCCTTTTTGGCCAACCAAGCAAGCCTGTAAAGGAAATCTGCACTACAATGAAGTCTCACTGCCTCCAGGGGAAAGGGCCATCTGAAAAAAGGGTAAAATCCAGAAATGTAGGACAGGATATGGAGAACAGGGAGCCTTGTTATGCTGATTGGCAGGATGTAAATTGCCAGCAGCCACCCTGGAGAAGTGTATGGTGTTTCCTGAAACACGTAAGAAACAAAGCAACACAGCCTATGGCACTTCCACTTATGGTCCTATAGCTTACGGAAATTAAAATTAAAAACAGACAGCCACCCCAATATTTGGGACGGCTGTGTTCACAAGAAGCTCGTCTACAGTATCAGGTAAATATCCCAGAAAGCAAAAGTGGATAAAGAAGTTGTGGCACGTACGTACAATGCAATATCACTCAGCAATGAAATCTGTTTCATCAGGCCCGTAGCGGCATAGTGAGTGGATGCAGGTACGGTGATTCTACGTGAACTACGTCACACAGAAAAAGAAACATCATAAGATATCACTAATACACGGAATGTAAACTTGACTACACATGAACTGAATTACAAAACAGAACAGGGTCTCAAATTTATAAAACCAACTAGTGCTTGCTTATGGGGAAAGGTGCCTTGGGGTGCTGCATAAAACCAGAGACTGAAATTAGCACAGATAACTTTCCATAAGCCAAATATGTAATAGACAAGACCTACTCCTTGCTCAACGAAATGGCCCCAACACCACATATTCAACGCCTAGGAATATAACTGACTAGGAAGAATCTTAAAACCCATGGATATATATGTCTCCGTAAGAGAATCAAGCGTGTGTACAGCGGCCGAAACGCAGCAGTGAAAATCCGATAAATCCCATTATCAAAATAAATTTCGAAAACAAAACACAAAGACAGTGAAATAGAGAGCAATTCTTAAATAATTCACTCAGGGCATGTGATGCAACCGGGATTGACCACATCTACACCCAGAGCTGGTTGAGACATAAGGCTGGACACTTCAGGCTGATAGCTTTGGTGAGTTTCCGTGAGCAAATGCAGACCCTTTGAAGTAATACTGCATGGTACCCATTCCATGGGTCCCAACTCTCCAGGTTCAAGGCATTCTTCCTCAGGCTAAAACATGCATGGGAAACCCAGAGTATCGTCCACCGTGTGATTGGGAAACGATTTAAAATGCATCTCAGTTGTCATATCCTGGTCCTTGGATTCACCATTCCAGATGCTTTACTAACACTCTCCCCGCTTAGAGAGTCAGTGCCTTTAACCTCCTGTCTGGCACAGCTTGCAATTTCTGTGCAAGATGAACAGGAATAGGGAGAACCAATGAGAGACTAGCTGTAGGTGTCTGCACGGGCAAATGTAATGCTCATTGCCGACCAGGAAGAGGAATTAAACAAAGGCTCAGCCTGCCCTGCTGAAAACAGATTAGGGCCTGAAGCAATCCTGCTGTTTTGTACCCAGCTCTCAAGAAAGCGAGTTGAAGAAAGGAGCTCAGGGGCACTGTAATTCACAATCCTGCAGAGTTATAAATGACAGCTATCCTCCAAAAATATATTGAAGTAAGCCTGCGTAGGGGACTTGAAAGCGGGGCAGAATTTCAGGAAAACGATTGCAGGGGGTAGACTGGAATTGCCCTGAAAGCATAGGAAAAGAGGCAGAATGTCCACAATGATGCACTTGGCCAAAAAGGGCGTATGCGTTTTTTCCTGAATATATTCAGGAAAAAACGCATACGCCCTTTTTGGCCAACCAAGCAAGCCTGTAAAGGAAATCTGCACTACAATGAAATCTCACTGCCCCCCCCCGGCAAAAGGGCCATCTGAAAAAATTGTAAAATCCAGAAAGGTAGGACAGAATATGGAGAACAGGGAGCCTTGTTTGCTGATTGGCAGGATGTAAATTGCCAGCAGCCACCCTGGAGAAGTGTATGGTGTTTCCTGAAACACGTAAGAAACAAAGCAACACAGCCTATGGCACTTCCACTTATGGTCCTATAGCTTACGGAAATTAAAATCAAAAACAGACAGCCACCCCAATATTTGGGACGGCTGTGTTCACAAGAAGCTCGTCTACAGTATCAGGTAAATATCCCAGAAAGCAAAAAATGGATAAAGATGTTGTGGCACGTACGTGCAATGCAATATCACTCAGCAATGAAATCTGTGTCATCAGGCCCGTAGCAGCATAGTAAGTGAATGCAGGTACGGTGATTCTACGTGAACTACGTCACACAGAAAAAGAAACATCATAAGATATCACTAATACACGGAATGTAAACTTGACTACACATGAACTGAATTACAAAACAGAACAGGGTCTCAAATTTAGAAAACCAACTAGTGCTTGCTTATGGGGAAAGGTGCCTTGGGGTGCTGCATAAAACCAGAGACTGAAATTAGCACAGATAACATTCCATAAGCCAAATATGTAATAGACAAGACCTACTCCTTGCTCAACGAAATGGACTCAACACCACATATTCAACGCCTAGGAATATACCTGACTAGGAAGAATCTTAAAACCCATGGATATATATGTCTCCGTAAGAGAATCAAGCGTGTGTACAGCGGCTGAAACGCAGCAGTGAAAATCCGATAAATCCCATTATCAAAATAAATTTCGAAAACAAAACACAAAGACAGTGAAATAGAGAGCAATTCTTAAATAATTCACTCAGGGCATGTGATGCAACCGGGATTGACCACATCTACACCCAGAGCTGGTTGAGACATAAGGCTGGACACTTCAGGCTGATAGCATTGGTGAGTTTCGGTGAGCAAATGCAGACCCTTTGAAGTCATACTGCATGGTACCCATTCCATGGGTCCCAACTCTCCAGGTTCACGGCATTCTTCCTCAAGCTAAAACATGCATGGGAAACCCAGAGTATCATCCACCGTGTGATTGGGAAACGATTTAAAATGCATCCCAGTTTTCGTATCCTGGTCCTCGGGTTCACCATTCCAGATGCTTTACTAACACTCTCCCCGCTTGGAGAGTCAGTGCCTTTAACCTCCTGTTTGGCACAGCTTGCAATTTCTGTGCAAGATGAACAGGAATAGGGAGAACCAATGAGAGACTAGCTGTAGGTGTCTGCACGGGCAAATGTAACGCTCATTGCCGACCAGGAGGTGGAATTAAGCAAAGGCTCAGCGTGCCTTGCGGGAAACAGATTAGGGCCTGAAGCAATCCTGCGGTTTTGTGCCCAGCTCACAAGAAAGCGAGTTGAAGAAAGGAGCTCAGGGGCACTGTAATTCACAAACCTGCAGAGTTATAAATGACAGCTATCCTCCAAAAATATATTGAAGTAAGCCTGCGAAGGGGACTTGAAAGCGGGGCAGAGTTTCAGGAAAACCATTGCAGGGGGTAGACTGGAATTGCCCTGAAAACATAGGAAAAGAGGCAGAACGTCGACAATGATGCACTTGGCCAAAAAGGGCGTATGCGTTTTTTCCTGAATATATTCAGGAAAAAACGCATACGCCCTTTTTGGCCAACCAAGCAAGCCTGTAAAGAAATTTGCACTACAATGAAGTCTCACTGCCCCCCGGGCAAAAGGGCCATCTGAAAAAAGTGTAAAATCCAGAAAGGTAGGACAGGATATGGAGAAGAGGGAGCCTTGTTATGCTGATTGGCAGGATGTAAATTACCAGCAGCCACCCTGGAGAAGTGTATGGTGTTTCCTGAAACACATAAGAAATAAAGCAACACAGCCTATGGCAATTGCATTTATGGTCCTATTGCTTAGGGAAATTAAAATCAAAAACAGAGAGCCACCCCAAAATTTGGGACGGCTCTGTTCCCAAGAAGCTCGTCTGCAGAACGAGGTAAATATCCCAGAAAGCAAAAAATGGATAAAGAAGTTGTGGCACGTACGTGCAATGCAATATCACTCAGCAATGAAATCTGTGTCATCAGGCCCTTAGCGGCATAGTTAGTGGATGCAGGTACGGTGATTCTACGTGAACTACGTCACACAGAAAAAGAAACATCATAAGATATCACTACTACACGGAATGTAAACTTGATTACACATGAACTGAATTACAAAACAGAACAGGGTCTCAAATTTAGAAAACCAACTAGTGCTTGCTTATGGGGAATGGTGCCTTAGGGTGCTGCATAAAACCAGAGACTGAAATTAGCACAGATAACATTCCATAAGCCAAATATGTTATAGACAAGACCTACTACTTGCTCAACGAAATGGACTCAACACCACATATTCAACGCCTAGGAATATACCTGACTAGGAAGAATCTTAAAACCCATGCATTTATATGTCTCCGTAAGAGAATCAAGCGTGTGTACAGCGGCATAAACACAGCAGTGAAAATCCGATAAATCCCATTATCAAAATAAATTTCAAAAACAAAACACAAAGACAGTGAAATAGCGAGCAATTCTTAAATAATTCACTCAGGGCATGTGATGCAACCGGGATTTACCACAACTACACCCAGAGCTGGTTGTGACATAAGGCTGGACACTTCAGGCTGATAGCATTGGTAAGTTTCTGTGAGCAAATGCAGACCCTTTGTAGTCATACTGCATGGTACCCATTCCATGGGTCCCAAATCTCCAGGTTCAAGGGATTCTGCCTTCAGCTAAAACATGCATGGGAAACACAGAGTATGGTACACCGTGAGATTGGGAAACGATTTAAAATGGATCTCAGTTTTCGTATCCTGGTCCTCGGGTTCACCATTCCAGATTCTTTACTAACACTCTCCCCGCTTGGAGAGTCAGTGCCTTTAACCTCCTGTTTGGCACACCTTGCAATTTCTGTGCAAGATGAACAGGAATAGGGAGAACCAATGAGAGACTCACTGTAGGTGTCTGCACGGGCAAATGTAACGCTCATTTCCCACCAGGAAGAGGAATTAACCAAAGGCTCAGCGTGCCCTGCCGGAAACAGATTAGGGCCTGAAGCAATCCTGCGGTTTTGTGCCCAGCTCACAAGAAAGCGTGTTGAAGAAAGGAGCTCAGGGGCACTGTAATTCACAAACCTGCAGAGTTATAAATGACAGCTATCCTCCAAAAATATATTGAAGTAAGCCTGCGAAGGGGACTTGAAAGCGGGGCAGAATTTCAGGAAAACGATTGCAGGGGGTAGACTGGAATTGCCCTGAAAGCATAAGAAAAGAGGCAGAAAGTCGACAATGGTGCACTTGGCCAAAAAGTGCGTATGCGTTTTTTCCTGAATATATTCAGGAAAAAACGCATACGCCCTTTTTGGCCAACCAAGCAAGCCTGTAAAGGTTATCTGCACTACAATGAAATCTCACTGCCCCCCCGGGCAAAAGGGCCATCTGAAAAAAGTGTAAAATCCAGAAAGATAGGACAGGATATGGAGAACAGGGAACCTCATTATGCTGATTGGCAGGATGTAAATTGTGAACAGCCACCCTTGAGAAGTGTATGGTGTTTCCTAAAACACGTAAGAAATAAAACAACACAGCCTATGGCAATTGCACTTATGGTCCTATTGCTTAGGGAAATTAAAATCAAAAACAGAGAGCCACACCAAAGTTTGGGACGGCTGTGTTCCCAAGAAGCTCGTCTACAGTACCAGGTAAATATCCCAGAAAGCAAAATATGGATAAAGAAGTTGTGGCACGTACGTGCAAAGCAATATCACTCAGCAATGAAATCTGTGTCATCAGGCCCGTAGCGGCATAGTGAGTGGATGCAGGTACGGTGATTCTACGTGAACTACGTCACACAGAAAGAGAAACATCATAAGATATCACTAATACACGGAATGAAAACTTGACTACACATGAACTGAATTACAAAACAGAACAGGGTCTCAAATTTAGAAAACCAACTAATGCTTGCTTATGGGGTAAGGTGCCTTGGGGTGCTGCATAAAATCAGAGACTGAAATTAGCACAGATAACTTTCCATAAGCCAAATATGTAATAGACAAGACCTACTCCTTGCTCAACGAAATGGACCCAACACCACATATTCAACGCCTAGGAATATACCTGACTAGGAAGAATCTTAAAACCCATGGATATATATGTCTCCGTAAGAGAATCAAGCGTGTGTACAGCGGCCGAAACGCAGCAGTGAAAATCCGATAAATCCCATTATCAAAATAAATTTCGAAAACAAAACACAAAGAGTGAAATAGAGAGCAATTCTTAAATAATTCACTCAGGGCATGTGATGCAACCGGGATTGACCACATCTACACCCAGAGCTGGTTGAGACATAAGGCTGGACACTTCAGGCTGATAGCATTGGTGAGTTTCGGTGAGCAAATGCAGACCCTTTGAAGTCATACTGCATGGTACCCATTCCATGAGTCCCAACTCTCGAGGTTCAAGGGATTCTTCCTCCCGCTAAAACATGCATGGGAAACCCAGAGTATCGTCCACCGTGTGCTTGGGAAACGATTTAACATGCATCTCAGTTTTCGTATCCTGGTCCTCGGGTTCACCATTCCAGATGCTTTACTAACACTCTCCCCGCTTGGAGAGTCAGTGTCTTTAACCTCCTCTTTGGCACAGCTTGCAATTTCTGTGCAAGATGACCAGGAATAGGGAGAACCAATGAGAGACTAGCTGTAGGTGTCTGCACGGGCAAATGTAATGCTCATTTCCCACCAGGAAGAGGAATTAACCAAAGGCTCAGCGTGCCCTGCCGGAAACAGATTAGGGCCTGAAGCAATCCTGCGGTTTTGTGCCCAGCTCACAAGAAAGCGAGTTGAAGAAAGGAGCTCAGGGGCACTGTAATTCACAAACCTGCAGAGTTATAAATGACAGCTATCCTCCAAAAATATATTGAAGTAAGCCTGTAAAGGGGACTTGAAATCGGGGCAGAATTTTAGGAAAACGATTGCAGGGGGTAGACTGGAATTGCCCTGAAAGCATAGGAAAAGAGGCAGAACGTCGACAATGATGCACTTGGCCAAAAAGGGCGTATGCGTTTTTTCCTGAATATATTCAGGAAAAAACGCATACGCCCTTTTTGGCCAACCAAGCAAGCCTGTAAAGGAAATCTGCACTACAATGAAGTCTCACTGCCCCCCGGGCAAAAGGGCCATCTGAAAAAAGTGTAAAATCCAGAAAGGTAGGACAGGATATGGAGAACAGGGAGCCTTGTTATGCTGATTGGCAGGATGTAAATTGCCAGCAGCCACCCTGGAGAAGTGTATGGTGTTTCCTGAAACACGTAAGAAACAAAGCAACACAGCCTATGGCACTTCCACTTATGGTCCTATAGCTTATGGAAATTAAAATCAAAAACAGACAGCCACCCCAATATTTGGGATGGCTGTGTTCACAAGAAGCTCGTCTACAGTATCAGGTAAATATCCCAGAAAGCAAAAAATGGATAAAGAAGTTGTGGCACGTACGTGCAATGCAATATCACTCAGCAATGAAATCTGTGTCATCAGGCCCGTAGCGGCATAGTGAGTGGATGCAGGTACGGTGATTCTACGTGAACTACGTCACACAGAAAAAGAAACATCATAAGATATCACTAATACACGGAATGAAAACTTGACTACACATGAACTGAATTACAAAACAGAACAGGGTCTCAAATTTAGAAAACTAACTAGTGCTTGCTTATGGGGAATGGTGCTTTGGGGTGCTGCATAAAATCAGAGACTGAAATTAGCACAGATAACTTTCCATAAGCCAAATATGTAATAGACAAAACCTACTCCTTGCTCAACGAAATGGACCGAACACCACATATTCAACGCCTAGGAATATACCTGACTAGGAAGAATCTTAAAACCCATGGATATATATGTCTCCATAAGAGAATCAAGCGTGTGTACAGCGGCCGAAACGCAGCAGTGAAAATCCGATAAATCCCATTATCAAAATAAATTTCGAAAACAAAACACAAAGACAGTGAAATAGAGAGCAATTCTTAAATAATTCACTCAGGGCATGTGATGCAACCGGGATTGACCACATCTACACCCAGAGCTGCTTGAGATATAAGGCTGGACACTTCAGGCTGATAGCATTGGTGAGTTTCGGTGAGCAAATGCAGACCCTTTGAAGTCATACTGCATGGTACCCATTCCATGGGTCCCAACTCTCCAGGTTCAAGGGATTCTTCCTCCCGCTAAAACATGCATGGGAAACCCAGAGTATCGTCCACCGTGTGATTGGGAAACGATTTAACATGCATCTCAGTTTTCGTATCCTGGTCCTCGGGTTCACCATTCCAGATGCTTTACTAACACTCTCCCCGCTTGGAGAGTCAGTGTCTTTAACCTCCTCTTTGGCACAGCTTGCAATTTCTGTGCAAGATGAACAGGAATAGGGAGAACCAATGAGAGACTAGCTGTAGGTGTCTGCACGGGCAAATGTAATGCTCATTTCCCACCAGGAAGAGGAATTAACCAAAGGCTCAGCGTGCCCTGCCGGAAACAGATTAGGGCCTGAAGCAATCCTGCGGTTTTGTGCCCAGCTCACAAGAAAGCGAGTTGAAGAAAGGAGCTCAGGGGCACTGTAATTCACAAACCTGCAGAGTTATAAATGACAGCTATCCTCCAAAAATATATTGAAGTAAGCCTGCGAAGGGGACTTGAAAGCGGGGCAGAATTTCAGGAAAACGATAGCAGGGGTGGACTGGAATTGCCCTGAAAGCATAGGAAAAGAGGCAGAACGTTGACAATGATGCACTTGGCCAAAAAGGGCATATGCGTTTTTTAATGAATATATTCAGGAAAAAACGCATACGCACTTTTTGGCCAACCAAGCAAGCCTGTAAAGGAAATGTGCACTACAATGAAGTCTCACTGCCCCACGGGCAAAAGGGCCATCTGAAAAAAGTGTAAAATCCAGAAAGGTAGGACAGGATATGGAGAAGAGGGAGCCTTGTTATGCTGATTGGCAGGATGTAAATTGCCAGCAGCCACCCTGGAGAAGTGTATGGTATTTCCTGAAACATGTAAGAAACAAAGCAACACAGCCTATGGCAATTGCAATTATGGTCCTATAGCTTACGGAAATTAAAATCAAAAACAGACAGCCACCCCAATATTTGGGACGGCTGTGTTCACAAGGAGCTCGTCTACAGTATAAGGTAAATATCCCAGAAAGCAAAAAATGGATAAAGAAGTTGTGGCACGTACGTACAATGCAATATCACTCAGCAATGAAATCTGTGTCATCAGGCCCTTAGCGTCATAGTGAGTGGATGCAGGTACGGTGATTCTACGTGAACTATGTCACACAGAAAAAGAAACATCATAAGATATCACTAATACACGGAATGTAAACTTGACTACACATGAACTGAATTACAAAACAGAACAGGGTCTCAAATTTAGAAAAGCAACTAGTGCTTGCTTATGGGGAAAGGTGCCTTGGGGTGCTGCATAAAACCAGAGACTGAAATTAGCATAGATAACATTACATAAGCCAAATATGTAATAGACAAGAGCTACTCCTTGCTCAACGAAATGGACCCAACACCACATATTCAACGCCTAGGAATATACCTGACTAGGAAGAATCTTAAAACCCATGGATATATATGTCTCCGAGAGAGAATCAAGCGTGTGTACAGTGACAGAAACGCAGCAGTGAAAATCCGATAAATCCCATTATCAAAATAAATTTCGAAAACAAAACACAAAGACAGTGAAATATAGAGCAATTCTTAAATAATTCACTCAGGGCATGTGATGCAACCGGGATTGACCACATCTACACCCAGAGCTGGTTGAGACATAAGGCTGGACACTTCAGGCTGATAGCATTGGTGAGTTTCGGTGAGCAAATGCAGACCCTTTGAAGTCATACTGCATGGTACTTATTCCATGGGTCCCAACTCCTCAGGTTCAAGGGATTCTTCCTCCAGCTAAAACATGCATGGGAAATCAACAGTATGGTCCACCGTGTGATTGGGAAACGATTTAAAATGTATCTCAGTTTTCGTATCCTGGTCCTCGGTTTCACCATTCCAGATGCTTTACTAACACTCTCCCTGCTTGTAGAGTCAGTGCCTTTAACCTCCTGTTTGGCACAGCTTGCAATTTCTGTGCAGGATGAACAGGAATAGGGAGAACCAATGAGAGACTAGCTGTAGGTGTCTGCACGGGCAAATGTAACGCTCATTGCCGACCAGGAAGTGGAATAAACCAAAGGCTCAGCATGCCCTGCCGGAAACAGATTAGGGCCTGAAGCAATCCTGCGGTTTTGTGCCCAGCTCACAAGAAAGCGAGTTGAAGAAAGGAGCTCAGGGGCACTGTAATTCACAAACCTGCAGAGTTATAAATGACAGCTATCCTCCAAAAATATATTGAAGTAAGCCTGCGAAGGGGACTTGAAAGCGGGGCAGAATTTCAGGAAAACGATTGCAGGGGGTAGACTGCAATTGCCCTGAAAGCATAGGAAAAGAGGCACAACGTCGACAATGATGCACTTGGCCAAAAAGGGCGTATGCGTTTTTTCCTGAATATATTCAGGAAAAAACGCATACGCACTTTATGGCCAACCAAGCAAGCCTGTAAAGGAAACCTGCACAACAATGAAATCTCACTGCCCCCCGGGCAAAAGGGTCATCTGAAAAAAGTGTAAAATCCAGAAAGGTAGGACAGGATATGGAGAACAGGGAGCCTTGTTATGCTGATTGGCAAGATGTAAATTGCCAACGGCCACCCTGGAGAAGTGTATGGTGTTTCCTGAAACACGTAAGAAATAAAGCAACACAGCCTATGGCAATTGCACTTATGGTCCTATTCTTTAGGGAAATTAAAATCAAAAACAGAGAGCCACCCCAAAGTTTGGGACGGCTGTGTTCCCAAGAAGCTCGTCGACAGTACCACGTAAATATCCCAGAAAGCAAAATATGGATAAAGAAGTTGTGGCACGTACGTACAATGCAATATCACTCAGCAATGAAATCTGTGTCATCAGGCCCGTAGCGGCATAGTGAGTGGATGCAGGTACGGTGATTCTACGTGAACTACGTCACACAGAAAAAGAAACATCATAAGATATCACTAATACACGGAATGTAAACTTGACTACACATGAACAGAATTACAAAACAGAACAGGGTCTCAAATTTAGAAAACCAACTAGTGCTTGCTTATGGGGAAAGGTGCCTAGGGGTGCTGCATAAAACCACAGACTGAAATTAGCACAGATAACTTTCCATAAGCCAAATATGTAATAGACAAGACCTACTCCTTGCTCAACGAAATGGACCCAACACCACATATTCAACGCCTAGGAATATACCTGACTAGGAAGAATCTTAAAACCCATGGATATATATGTCCCCGTAAGAGAATCAAGCGTGTGTACAGCGGCCGAAATGCAGCAGTGAAAATCCGATAAATCCCATTATCAAAATAAATTTCGAAAACAAAACACAAAGACAGTGCAATAGAGAGCAATTCTTAAATAATTCACTCAGGGCGTGTGATGCAACCGGGATTGACCACATCTACCCCCAGAGCTGGTTGAGACATAAGGCTGGACACTTCAGGCTGATAGCATTGGTGAGGTTCGGTGATCAAATGCAGACCCTTTGAAGTCATACTGCATGGTACCCATTCCATGGGTCCCAACTCTCCAGGTTCAAGGCATTCTTCCTCAGGCTAAAACATGCATGGGAAACCTAGAGTATCGTCCACCGTGTGATTGGGAAACGATTTAAAATGCATCTCAGTTTTCGTATCCTGGTCCTCGGGTTCACCATTCCAGACGCTTTACTAACACTCTCCCCGCTTGGAGAGTCAGTGCCTTTAACCTCCTCTTTGGCACAGCTTGCAATTTCTGTGCAAGATGAACAGGAATAGGGAGAACCAATGAGAGACTAGCTGTAGGTGTCTGCACGGGCAAATGTAACGCTCATTGCCCACCAGGAAGAGGAATTAAACAAAGACTAGGTGTGCCCTGCTGGAAACAGATTAGGGCCTGAAGCAATCCTGCGGTTTTGTGCCCAGCTCACAAGAAAGCGAGTTGACGAAAGGAGCTCAGGGGCACTGTAATTCACAAACCTGCAGAGTTATAAATGCCAGCTATCCTCCAAAAATATATTGAAGTAAGCCTGCGAAGGGGACTTGAAAACGGGGCAGAATTTCATGAAAACGTTTGCAGGGGATAGACTGGAATTGTCCTGAAAGCATAGGAAAAGAGACAGAACGTCGACAATGATGCACTTGGCCAAAAAGGGCGTATGCGTTTTTTCCTGAAAATATTTAGGAAAAAACGCATACGCCCTTTTTGGCCAACCAAGCAAGCCTGTAAAGCAAATCTGCACTACAATGAAGTCTCACTGCCTCCCGGGGAAAGGGCCATCTGAAAAAAGGGTAAAATCCAGAAATGTAGGACAGGATATGGAGAACAGGGAGCCTTGTTATGCTGATTGGCAGGATGTAAATTGTCAGCAGCCACCCTGGAGAAGTGTATGGTGTTTCCTGAAACACATAAGAAACAAAGCAACACAGCCTATTGCACTTCCACTTATGGTCCTATAGCTTACGGAAATTAAAATCAAAAACAGACAGCCACCCCAATATTTGGGACGGCTGTGTTCAGAAGAAGCTCGTCTACAGTATCAGGTAAATATCCCAGAAAGCAAAAAATGGATAAAGAAGTTGTGGCACGTACGTACAATGCAGTATCACTCAGCAATGAAATCTGTGTTATAAGGCCCGTAGCGGCATAGTGAGTGGATGCAGGTACGGTGATTCTACGTCAACTACCTCACACAGAAAAAGAAACATCATAAGATATCACTAATACACGGAATGTAAACTTGACTACACATGAACTGAATTACAAAACAGAACAGGGTCTCAAATTTAGAAAACCAACTAGTGCTTGCTTATGGGGAAAGGTGCCTTGGGGTGCTGCATAAAACCAGAGACTGAAATTAGCACAGATAACTTTCCATAAGCCAAATATGTAATAGACAAGACCTACTCCTTGTTCAACGAAATGGACCCAACACCACATATTCAACGCCTAGGAATATACCTGACTAGGAAGAATCTTAAAACCCATGGATATATATGTCTCCGTAAGAGAATCAAGCGTGTGTACAGCGGCCGAAACGCAGCAGTGAAAATCCGATAAATCCATTTATCAAAATAAATTTTGAAAATAAAACACAAAGACAGTGAAATAGAGAGCAATTCTTAAATAATTCACTCAGGGCATGTGATGCAACCGGGATTGACCACATCTACACCCAGAGCTGGTTGAGACATAAGGCTGGACACTTCAGGCTGATAGCATTGGTGAGTTTCGGTGAGCAAATGCAGACCCTTTGATGTCATACTGCATGGTACTCATTCCATGGGTCCCAACTCTCCAGGTTCAAGGGATTCTTCCTCCAGCTAAAACATGCATGGGAAACCCAGAGTATCGTCCACAGTGTGATTGGGAAACGATTTAAAATGCATCTCAGTTTTCGTATCCTGGTCCTCGGGTTCAACTTTCCAGATGCTTTACTAACACTCTCCCCACTTGGAGAGTCAGTGCCTTTAACCTCCTGTTTGGCACAGCTTGCAATTTCTGTGCAAAATGAACAGGAATAGGGAGAACTAATGAAAGACTAGCTGTAGGGTCTGCACGGGCAAATGTAACGCTCATTTCCCACCAGGAAGAGGAATTAACCAAAGGCTCAGTGTGCCCTGCCGGAAGCAGATTAGGGCCTGAAGCAATCCTGCGGTTTTGTGCCCAGCTCACAGGAAAGCGAGTTGAAGAAAGGAGCTCAGGGGCAGTGTAATTCACAAACCTGTGGAGTTATAAATGACAGCTATCCTCCAAAAATACATTGAAGTAAGCCTGCGAAGGGGACTTGAAAGCGGGGCAGAATTTCAGGAAAACGATTGCACGGGGTAGACGGGAATTGCCTTGAAAGCATAGGAAAAGAGGCAGAACGTCGACAATGATGCACTTGGCCAAAAAGCGCGTATGCGTTTTTTCCTGAATATATTCAGGAAAAAACGCATACGCCCTTTTTGGCCAACCAAGCAAGCCTGTAAAGGAAATCTGCACTACAATGAAGTCTCACTGCCCCCCGGGCAAAAGGGCCATCTGAAAAAAGTGTAAAATCCAGAAAGGTAGGACAGGATATGGAGAACAGGGAGCCTTGTTATGCTGAATGGCAGGATGTAAATTGCCAGCAGCCACCCTGGAGAAGTGTATGGTGTTTCCTGAAACACCTAAGAAACAAAGCAACACAGCCTATGGCACTTCCACTTATGGTCATATAGCTTACAGAAATTAAAATCAAAAACAGACAGCCACCCCAATATTTGGGACGGCTGTGTTCACAAGAAGCTCATCTACAGTATCAGGTAAATATCCCAGAAAGCAAAAAATGGATAAAGAAGTTGTGGCACGTACGTACAATGCAATATCACTCAGCAATGAAATCTGTGTCATCAGGCCCGTAGCGGCATAGTGAGTGGATGTAGGTACGGTGATTCTACGTGAAGTACGTCACACAGAAAAAGAAACATCATAAGATATCACTAATACACGGAATGTAAACTTGACTACACATGAAATGAATTACAAAACAGAACAGGGTCTCAAATTTACAAAACCAACTAGTGCTTGCTTATGGGGAAAGGTGCCCTGGGGTGCTGCATAAAACCAGAGACTGAAATTAGCACAGATAACATTCCATAAGCCAAATATGTAATAGACAAGACCTACTCCTTGCTCAACGAAATGGACTCAACACCACATATTCAACGCCTAGGAATATACCTGACTAGGAAGAATCTTAAAACCCATGGATTTATATGTCTCCGTAAGAGAATCAAGCGTGTGTACAGCGGCATAAACGCAGCAGTGAAAATCCGATAAATCCCATTATCAAAATAAATTTCAAAAATAAAACACAAAGACAGTGAAATAGAGAGCAATTCTTAAATAATTCACTCAGGGCATGTGATGCAACCGGGATTGACCACATCTACACCCAGAGCTGGTTGAGACATAAGGCTGGACACTTCAGGCTGATAGCATTGGTGAGTTTCGGTGAGCAAATGCAGACCCTTTGAAGTCATACTGCATGGTACCCATTCCATGGGTCCCAACTCTCCAGGTTCAAGGGATTCTTCCTCCAGCTAAAACATGCATGGGAAACCCAGAGTATCGTCCACCGTGTGATTGGGAAACGATTTAAAATGCATCTCAGATTTCGTATCCTGGTCCTCGGGTTCACCATTCCAGATGCTTTACTAACACTCTCCCCGCTTGGAGAGTCAGTGCCTTTAACCTCCTGTTTGGCACAGCTTGCAAATTCTGTGCAAGATTAACAGGAATAGGGAGAACCAATGAGTGACTAGCTGTAGGTGTCTGCACGGGCAAATGTAATGCTCATTGCCCACCAGGAAGAAGAATTAAACAAAGGCTCAGCGTGCCCTGCTGAAAACAGATTAGGGCCTGAAGCAATCCTGCGGTTTTGTGCCCAGCTCACAAGAAAGCGAGTTGAAGAAAGGAGCTCAGGGGCACTGTAATTCACAAACCTGCAGAGTTATAAATGACAGCTATCCTCCAAAAATATATTGAAGTAAGCCTGCGAAGGGGACTTGAAAGCGGGGCAGAATTTTAGGAAAACGATTGCAGGGGGTAGACAGGAATTGCCCTGAAAGCATAGGAAAAGAGGCAGAACGTCGACAATGATGCACTTGGCCAAAAAGGGCGTATGCGTTTTTTACTGAATATATTCAGGAAAAAACGCATACGCTCTTTTTGGCCAACCAAGCAAGCCTGTAAAGGAAATCTGCACTACAATGAAGTCTCACTGCCCCCCTGGCAAAAGGGCCATCTGAAAATAGTAGAAAATCCAGAAAGGTAGGGCAGGATATGGAGAACAGGGAGCCTTGTTATGCCGATTGGCAGGATGTAAATTGCCAGCAGCCACCCTGGAGAAGTGTATGGTGTTTCCTGAAACACGTAAGAAACAAAGCAACACAGCCTATGGCACTTCCACTTATGGTCCTATAGCTTACAGAAATTAAAATCAAAAACAGACAGCCACACCAATATTTGGGACGGCTGTGTTCACAAGAAGCTCGTCTACACTATCAGGTAAATATCCCAGAAAGCAAAAAATGGATAAAGAAGTTGTGGCACGTACGTGCAATGCAATATCACTCAGCAATGAAATCTGTGTCATCAGGCCCGTAGCGGCATAGTGAGTGGATGCAGGTACGGTGATTCCACGTGAACTACGTCACACAGAAAAAGAAACATCATAAGATATCACTAATACACGGAATGTAAACTTGACTACACATGAACTGAATTACAAAACAGAACAGGGTCTCAAATTTAGAAAACCAACTAGTGCTTGCTTATGGGGAAAGGTGCCTTGGGGTGCTGCATAAAACCAGAGACTGAAATTAGCACAGATAACATTCCATAAGCCAAATATGTAATAGACAAGATCTACTCCTTGCTCAACGAAATGGACCCAACACCACATATTCAACGCCTAGGAATATACCTGACTAGGAAGAATCTTAAAACACATGGATTTATATGTCTCCGTAAGAGAATCAAGCGTGTGTACAGCGGCATAAACGCAGCAGTGAAAATCCGATAAATCCCATTATCAAAATAAATTTCGAAAACAAAACACAAAGACAGTGAAATAGAGAGCAATTCTTAAATAATTCACTCAGGGCATGTGATGCAACCGGGATTTAACACATCTACACCCAGAGCTGGTTGAGACATAAGGCTGGACACTTCAGGCTGATAGCATTGGTGAGTTTCGGTGAGCAAATGCAGACCCTTTGAAGTCATACTGCATGGTACTCATTCCATGGGTCCCAACTCTCCAGGTTCAAGGGATTCTTCCTCCAGCTAAAACATGCATGGGAAACCCACAGTATGGTCCACCGTGTGATTGGGAAACGGTTTAAAATGTATCTCAGTTTTCGTATCCTGGTCCTCGGGTTCACCATTCCAGATGCTTTACTAACACACTCCCTGCTTGGAGAGTCAGTGCCTTAAACCTCCTGTTTGGCACAGCTTGCAATTTCTGTGCAAGATGAACAGGAATAGGGAGAACCAATGAGAGACTAGCTATTGGTGTCTGCACGGGCAAATGTAACGTTCATTTCCGACCAGAAAGAGGAATTAACCAAAGGCTCAGTGTGCCCTGCCGGAAATAGATTAGGGCCTGAAGCAATCCTGCGGTTTTGTGCCCAGCTCACAAGAAAGCGAGTTGAAGAAAGGAGCTCAGGGGCACTGTAATTCACAAACCTGCAGAGTTATAAATGACAGCTATCCTCCAAAAATATATTGAAGTAAGCCTGCGAAGGGGATTTGAAAACGGGGCAGAATTTCAGGAAAACGATTGCAGGGGGTAGACTGGAATTGCCCTGAAAGCATAGGAAAAGAGGCAGAACGTCGACAATGATGCGCTTGGCCAAAAAGTGCGTATGCGTTTTTTCCTGAATATATTCAGGAAAAAACGCATACGCCCTTTTTGGCCAACCAAGCAAGCCTGTAAAGGAAATCTGCACTACAATGAAGTCTCACTGCCCCCCGGGCAAAAGGGCCATCTGAAAAAAGTGTAAAATCCAGAAAGGTAGGACAGGATATGGAGAACAGAGAGCCTTGTTATGCTGATTGGCAGGATGTAAATTGTCAGCAGCCACCCTGGAGAAGTGTATGGTGTTTCCTGAAACACATAAGAAACAAAGCAACACAGCCTATTGCACTTCCACTTATGGTCCTATAGCTTACGGAAATTAAAATCAAAAACAGACAGCCACCCCAATATTTGGGACGGCTGTGTTCAGAAGAAGCTCGTCTACAGTATCAGGTAAATATCCCAGAAAGCAAAAAATGGATAAAGAAGTTGTGGCACGTACGTACAATGCAGTATCACTCAGCAATGAAATCTGTGTTATAAGGCCCGTAGCGGCATAGTGAGTGGATGCAGGTACGGTGATTCTACGTCAACTACCTCACACAGAAAAAGAAACATCATAAGATATCACTAATACACGGAATGTAAACTTGACTACACATGAACTGAATTACAAAACAGAACAGGGTCTCAAATTTAGAAAACCAACTAGTGCTTGCTTATGGGGAAAGGTGCCTTGGGGTGCTGCATAAAACCAGAGACTGAAATTAGCACAGATAACTTTCCATAAGCCAAATATGTAATAGACAAGACCTACTCCTTGTTCAACGAAATGGACCCAACACCACATATTCAACGCCTAGGAATATACCTGACTAGGAAGAATCTTAAAACCCATGGATATATATGTCTCCGTAAGAGAATCAAGCGTGTGTACAGCAGCCGAAACGCAGCAGTGAAAATCCGATAAATCCATTTATCAAAATAAATTTTGAAAATAAAACACAAAGACAGTGAAATAGAGAGCAATTCTTAAATAATTCACTCAGGGCATGTGATGCAACCGGGATTGACCACATCTACACCCAGAGCTGGTTGAGACATAAGGCTGGACACTTCAGGCTGATAGCATTGGTGAGTTTCGGTGAGCAAATGCAGACCCTTTGATGTCATACTGCATGGTACTCATTCCATGGGTCCCAACTCTCCAGGTTCAAGGGATTCTTCCTCCAGCTAAAACATGCATGGGAAACCCAGAGTATCGTCCACAGTGTGATTGGGAAACGATTTAAAATGCATCTCAGTTTTCGTATCCTGGTCCTCGGGTTCAACTTTCCAGATGCTTTACTAACACTCTCCCCACTTGGAGAGTCAGTGCCTTTAACCTCCTGTTTGGCACAGCTTGCAATTTCTGTGCAAAATGAACAGGAATAGGGAGAACTAATGAAAGACTAGCTGTAGGGTCTGCACGGGCAAATGTAACGCTCATTTCCCACCAGGAAGAGGAATTAACCAAAGGCTCAGTGTGCCCTGCCGGAAGCAGATTAGGGCCTGAAGCAATCCTGCGGTTTTTTGCCCAGCTCACAGGAAAGCGAGTTGAAGAAAGGAGCTCAGGGGCAGTGTAATTCACAAACCTGTGGAGTTATAAATGACAGCTATCCTCCAAAAATACATTGAAGTAAGCCTGCGAAGGGGACTTGAAAGCGGGGCAGAATTTCAGGAAAACGATTGCACGTGGTAGACGGGAATTGCCTTGAAAGCATAGGAAAAGAGGCAGAACGTCGACAATGATGCACTTGGCCAAAAAGGGCGTATGCGTTTTTTCCTGAATATATTCAGGAAAAAACGCATACGCCCTTTTTGGCCAACCAAGCAAGCCTGTAAAGGAAATCTGCACTACAATGAAGTCTCACTGCCCCCCGGGCAAAAGGGCCATCTGAAAAAAGTGTAAAATCCAGAAAGGTAGGACAGGATATGGAGAACAGGGAGCCTTGTTATGCTGAATGGCAGGATGTAAATTGCCAGCAGCCACCCTGGAGAAGTGTATGGTGTTTCCTGAAACACCTAAGAAACAAAGCAACACAGCCTATGGCACTTCCACTTATGGTCATATAGCTTACAGAAATTAAAATCAAAAACAGACAGCCACCCCAATATTTGGGACGGCTGTGTTCACAAGAAGCTCATCTACAGTATCAGGTAAATATCCCAGAAAGCAAAAAATGGATAAAGAAGTTGTGGCACGTACGTACAATGCAATATCACTCAGCAATGAAATCTGTGTCATCAGGCCCGTAGCGGCATAGTGAGTGGATGCAGGTACGGTGATTCTACGTGAACTACGTCACACAGAAAAAGAAACATCATAAGATATCACTAATACACGGAATGTAAACTTGACTACACATGAACTGAATTACAAAACAGAACAGGGTCTCAAATTTAGAAAACCAACTAGTGCTTGCTTATGGGAAAAGATGCCTTGGGGTACTGCATAAAACCAGAGACAGAAATTAGCACAGATAACTTTCCATAAGCCAAATATGTAATACACAAGACCTACTCCTTGCTCAACGAAATGGACTCAACACCACATATTCAACGCCTAGGAATATACCTGACTAGGAAGAATCTTAAAACCCATGGATATATATGTCTCCGTAAGAGAATCAAGCGTGTGTACAGCGGCCGAAACGCAGCAGTGAAAATCCGATAAATCCCATTATCCAAATAAATTTCGAAAACAAAACACAAAGACAGTGAAATAGAGAGCAATTCTTAAATAATTCACTCAGGGCATGTGATGCAACCGGGATTGACCATATCTACACCCAGAGCTGGTTGAGACATAAGGCTGAACACTTCAGGCTGATAGCATTGGTTAGTTTCGGTGAGCAAATGCAGACCCTTTGAAGTCATACTGCATGGTACCCATTCCATGGGTCCCAACTCTCCAGGTTCAAGGCATTCTTCCTCCAGCTAAAACATGCATGGGAAAGCCAGAGTATCGTCCACCGTGTGATTGGGAAACGATTTAAAATGCATCTCAGTTTTCGTATCCTGGTCCTCGGGTTCACCATTCAAGATGCTTTACTAACACTCTCCCTGCTTGGAGAGTCAGTGCCTTTAACCTCCTCTTTGGCACAGCTTGCAATTTCTGTGCAAGATGAACAGGAATAGGGAGAACCAATGAGAGACTAGCTGTAGGTGTCTGCAAGGGCAAATGTAACGCTCATTTCCGACCAGGAAGAGGAATTAACCAAAGGCTCAGCATGCCCTGCCGGAAATAGATTAGGGCCTGAAGCAATCCTGCGGTTTTGTGCCCAGCTCACAAGAAAGCGAGTTGAAGAAAGGAGCTCAGGGGCACTGTAATTCACAAACCTGCAGAGTTATAAATGACAGCTATCCTCCAAAAATATATTGAAGTAAGCCTGCGAAGGGGATTTGAAAACGGGGCAGAATTTTTGGAAAACGATTGCAGGGGGTAGACTGGAATTGCCCTGAAAGCATAGGAAAAGAGGCAGAACGTCGACAATGATGCACTTGGCCAAAAAGGCCGTATGCGTTTTTTCCTGAATATATTCAGGAAAAAACGCATACGCCCTTTTTGGCCAACCAAGCAAGCCTGTAAAGGAAATCTGCACTACAATGAAGTCTCACTGCCCCCCGGGCAAAAGGGCCATCTGAAAAAAGTGTAAAATCCAGAAAGGTAGGACAGGATATGGAGAACAGGGAGCCTTGTTATGCTGATTGGCAGGATGTAAATTGCCAGCAGCCACCCTGGAGAAGTGTATGGTGTTTCCTGAAACACGTAAGAAACAAAGCAAAACAGCCTATTGCACTTCCACTTATGGTCCTATAGCTTACGGAAATTAAAATCAAAAACAGACAGCCACCCCAATATTTGGGACGGCTGTGTTCAGAAGAAGCTCGTCTACAGTATCAGGTAAATATCCCAGAAAGCAAAAAATGGATAAAGAAGTTGTGGCACGTACGTACAATGCAGTATCACTCAGCAATGAAATCTGTGTCATCAGGCCCGTAGCGGCATAGTGAGTGGATGCAGGTACGGTGATTCTACGTCAACTACGTCACACAGAAAAAGAAACATCATAAGATATCACTAATACACGGAATGTAAACTTGACTACACATGAACTGAATTACAAAACAGAACAGGGTCTCAAATTTAGAAAACCAACTAGTGCTTGCTTATGGGGAAAGGTGCGTTGGGGTGCTGCATAAAACCAGAGACTGAAATTAGCACAGATAACTTTCCATAAGCCAAATATGTAATACACAAGACCTACTCCTTGTTCAACGAAATGGACCCAACAGCACATATTCAACGCCTAGGAATATACCTGACTAGGAAGAATCTTAAAACCCATGGATATATATGTCTCCGTAAGAGAATCAAGCGTGTGTACAGCGGCCGAAACGCAGCAGTGAAAATCCGATAAATCCCATTATCAAAATAAATTTTGAAAATAAAACACAAAGACAGTGAAATAGAGAGCAATTCTTAAATAATTCACTCAGGGCATGTGATGCAACCGGGATTGACCACATCTACACCCAGAGCTGGTTGAGACATAAGGCTGGACACTTCAGGCTGATAGCATTGGTGAGGTTCGGTGAGTAAATGCAAACCCTTTGAAGTCATACTGCATGGTACCCATTCCTTGGGTCCCAACACTCCAGGTTCAAGGGATTCTTCCTCCAGCTAAAACATGCATGGGAAACCCAGAGTATCGTCCACTGTGTGATTTGGAAATGATTTAAAATGCATCTCAGTTTTCGTATCCTGGTCCTCGGGTTCACCATTCCAGATGCTTTACTAACACTCTCCCCGCTTGGAGAGTCAGTGCCTTTAACCTCCTGTTTGGCACAGCTTGCAATTTCTGTGCAAGATGACCAGGAATAGGGAGAACCAATGAGAGACTAGCTGTAGGTGTCTGCACGGGCAAATGTAACGCTCATTTCCCACCAGGAAGAGGAATTAACCAAAGGCTCAGCGTGCCCTGCTGGAAAGAGATTAGTGCCTGAAGCAATCCTGCGCTTTTGTGCCCAGCTCACAAGAAACCGAGTTGAAGAAAGGAGCTCAGGGGCACTGTAATTCACAAACCTGCAGAGTTATAAATGACAGCTATCCTCCAAAAATATATTGAAGTAAGCCTGCAAAGGGGACTTGAATGCGGGGCAGAAATTCAGGAAAACGATTGAAGGGTTAAACTGGAATTGCACTTAAAGAATAGGAAAAGAGGCAGAACGTCGATAATGATGCACTTGTCCAAAAAGTGCGGATGCTTTTTTCCGTAATATATTCAGGAAAAAACGCATACGCACTTTTTGGCCAACCAAGCAAGCTTGTAAATAAACCTGCATTACAATGATATCTCAGTGCCCCCCAGGGCAAAAGGGCCATTTAAAAAAATTGTAAAATCCAGAAACGGAGGACAGGCAATGGAAAACAGGGATCCATATTATGCTGATGCATATGATGTAAATTGCCGACAGCCATTCTGGAGAAGTGTTATGTGTTTCCTGAAACACGTAAGAAACAAAGCAACACAGCCTATGGCACTTCCACTTATGGTCCTACAGCTTAGGGAAATTAAAATCAAAAACACCCAGCCACCTCAAAGTTTGGGACCTCTCTGTTCACAAGAACCTCGTTTACAGTACCAGGTAAATATCTCAGAGAGCAAACAATGGATAAAGAAGTTGTGGTACGTACGTACAATGGAATATCACTCAGCAATGAAATCTGTGTCATCAGGCCCGTAGCGGCATAGTGAGTGGAATCAGGTATGGTGATTCTACGTGAAATAAGTCACACATAAAAAGAAACATCATAAAATATCACTAATACACAGTATGTAAACTTGACTACACATGAACTGAATTACAAAACAGAACAGTCTCAAATTTAGAAAACCAACTTGTGCTTTCTTATGGAGAAAGGTGCGTTGGAGTGCTGCATAAAACCAGAGACTGAAATTAGCAGAGATACCGTTCCATAAGCCAAATATGTAATAGACAAGACCTACTCCTTGCTCTGCGAAATGGACTCAACACCACATATTCAACGCCTAGGAATATACCTGACTAGGAAGAATCTTAAAACCCGTGGATATTTATGTCTCCGTAAGAGAATCAAGAGTGTGTACAGCGGCATTAACGCAGCAGTGAAAATCCGATAAATCCCAGTGTCAAAAAAAAATTTCAAAAACAAAACACAATGACAGTGAAATAGAGAGCAATTCTTAAATAACTCACACAGGGCATGTGATGCAACCTGGTTTACCACATCTACACCCAGAGCTGGGTGAGAGATAAGGCTGGACCCTTTGGGCTGATAGCATTGGTGAGGTTCAGTGCGCAAATGCAGACCCTTTGATGTCATACTGCCTGGTACCCATTCCATGGTTCCCAACTCTCCAGGTTCAATGGATTCTTCCTTCTGCTAAAATTTGCATGGGAAACCCAGAGTATGCTCCACCGTGTGACTGGGAAACCTTTTTACATGCATGTCTGTTTTCGTCCCCTGGTACTCAGGTTCACCATTCCAGACCCTTTTCTTACACTCTCCCCATTTGGAGAGTCAGTGCCTTTAACCTCCTGTTTGGCACTGTTTGCAATTTCTGCGCAAGATGAACAGGAATACGGAGAACCAATGGGAGACTATCTGTAGGTGTGTGCACGGGCAAATATTTTTTTTAACATCTTTATTGGGGTATAATTGCTTTACAATGGTGTGTTAGTTTTTGCTTTATAACAAAGTGAATCAGCTATATATATACATATGCTCCCTGTGTCTTCCCTCTTGTGTCTCCCTCCCTCCCTCTCTCCCCCTTCCACCCCTCCAGGCTGTCCCAATGCCCCGAGTTAATATCCCTGTGCCTTGCGGCTGCTTCCCCCTTGCTATCTACCTTACTACATTTGTTAGTGTGTATATGTCCATGGCTCTCTCTCGCCCTGTCAAAACTCACCATTCCCCCTCCCCATATCCTCAATTCCGTTCTCCAGTAGGTCTGCGCCTCTATTCCTGTCTTATCCGTAGGTTCTTCATGACATTTTTTTCCTTTAAATTCCATATATATGTGTTAGCATACGCTATTTGTCTTTTTCTTTCTGACTTACTTCACTCTGTATGACAGACTCTAGGTCTATCCATCTCATTACAAATAACTCAGTTTCATTTCTTTTTAAGGCTGAGTAATATTCCATTGTGTATATGAGCCACATCTTATTTATCCATTCGTCCGATGATGGGCGCTTAGGTTCTTTCCATCTCCGGGCTATTGTAAATAGAGCTGCAATGAACATTTTGGTACATGACTCTTTTTGAATTTTGGTTTTCTCAGGGTATATGCCCAGTATGCACGGGCAATTTTAACACTCATTTCCCAACAGGAAAAGGAATTAACCAAAGGCTCAGCATGCCGTGCTGGAACAAGATTAGGGCCTGAAGCAATCCTGCGGTTTTGTGGCCAGCTCACAAGAAAGCGAGTTGAGGAAAGGAGCTCAGGGGCACTGTCATTCACATACCTGCAGACTTATAAATGACAGAAATCGTACAAAAATATATTGAATTAAGGCTGTGAAGAGGACTTGAAAGTGGGGCAGAATTGCTGGAATCCGATTTCAGGAGGTAGACGTGAATTGCTCTGAAAGCATAAGAGAAGTGGCAGAACCTCGTCAATGAAGCACTTGGCCAAAAAGGGCATA
Organism: Phocoena phocoena; assembly: GCF_963924675.1. Taxonomy (NCBI): domain Eukaryota; kingdom Metazoa; phylum Chordata; class Mammalia; order Artiodactyla; family Phocoenidae; genus Phocoena; species Phocoena phocoena. Next base: position 421,775 of record NW_027077403.1, on the reverse strand, counting down.
TGCATTTTTTCCAGGGCCATCATTCACGGGAGTAGGAGGCTCCCAGCATGCTCCGGTGGCCAACAGAGGGCCCACGTCGCCAAGGCGATGTGAGCTAGCCAGGCAGGAGTGACCTGACATCAGAGGGCCCACCTCACAGAATGGTAGGGAACCCAGCCAGGATGAGACTCTCCCCAGAGGGCCCACATCACCAATGTGATGGGAACCAGGCAGGAGTGTCCTCACACCCATGGGGCCACATCATCAAAAGTTGAGGTACCCAGCACATGTGGCCTCAAACCAGAGGACCCACATCACCATGGGTTTCGGAGTGAGGCAGGCAGGATTAACCTCACAACACATGTCCCATTGTATACAAAAGGTGTGGAAACCAGCAGTTGGATCTTCCTAGCAGGCGGCCCAGAGCACTGAGGCTATGAGATCCAGGCCGGCATGAACTCACAACAGAGGGCCCTCATTGTGATTCTGTAAGCAACCCAGCCGTTGTGACCTCAGAGCAGAAGGCCCACATCCCCATGGGGAAGGGAAACAAGCAGGAGTGTCATCGCAAGAGTGGGCACACATGAAAAAATGTGGGGAGCCCAGCAATTAGTGCCTGATGCCAGAGGGCCCTCATCACCGAGGGGCGGTGGCTCCCAGCCAGCTCCGACTGCTACCAGAGGGGCGACGTCGCCAATGCGGAGTGCGACAACCAGGCAGGAGTGACCTCAGAGCAGAGGGTCAACCTCACAGAAGTGTGAAGAACCAAAGAGGATCAGATTCTCACCAGAGGGCCCACATCACCAAGGGAATGGGAACCAGGCAGGAGTGTCCTCACACTAGTGGGGTCACATCACCGAAAAGTGAGGGACCCAGCACACGTGGCCTCAAACCAGAGGACACACATCACAAGGGAGCTGGGATTGAGGCAGGCAGGAGGAGCCTCAAAACAGAGGGACCATAGAATTAAAGAGGTGAAGAATCCCGCAGTTGGAACCTCCCAGCAGGCGGCCAGGAGCAGCGAGACTATGGGATCCAGGCCGGAGTGATCTCACACCAGAGGGCCGTCATCATGAAACTGTGAGCAACCTAGGCGTTGGGATCTCAGAGCAGAAGGCCCACATTCCCATGGGGTTGGGAACCTGTCAGAAGTGTACTCGCACCACAGGGCACACAGCAGAGAATTTAGGGAACCCAGGAGTTAGGGCCTGACGCCAGAGGGCCCTCATTACCAAGGGGAGGAGACTCCAATCAGGCACCAACACCCAACTGAGGTCCCACGTCGCCAAGGTGACGTGTGACAGCCAGGTAGGAGTGACCTCACCGCAGAGGGCCTACCTCACAGAAGGGTGAGGAACACAGCCAGGATAAGACTCTCACCAGAGGGCCCACATCACCAAGGTGATCAGAACCAGGCAGGAGAGTCTTCACACCAGTGTGGCCACATCATAGAAAGGTGAGGAACCCAGCACATGTGGCCTAAACCAGAAGACCCACACCTCCAAGGGGCTCGGAATGAGGCAGGCAGGAGTAGCCTCACAACACAGGGCCCATAGAATAAAAAAGCTGAGGAATCCAGCAATGGGAACCTCCCAGCAGGCGGCCAAGAGCACCAAGTCTATGTGATTCAGGCCACAGTAAACTCACAGCAGAGGGTCCACATCATGAAACTGCGAGCAACCCAGCCATTTGGACCTCAGAGCAGAAGGTCCACATCCCCAAGGTGTTGGGAGCATGGCAGGAGTGTCCTCGCACCACTTAGCACATATCAGAAAATGTGGGTACCCAGCAGTTAGGGCCTGACGCCAGAGGGCCCTCATCACTGAGGGGAGGATGCTCCCAGCATGTTCCAACTACCACAAGAGGGCCCACGTCGCCAAGGCGGGGTGTGCCAGCCAGGCAGGAGTGACCTCACAGCAGACGGCCCACCTCAAAGAAGTGTGAGGAACCCAACCAGGATCAGACTCTCACCAGAGGGCCCATATCACCAAGGGGACGGGAACCGGGCACGAGTGTCCTCACACCAGTGGGGCCATATCACTAAAAGATGAGGAAACTGGCACATGTGGCCACAAACCAGAGGACCTACATCACCAAGGGGCTGGGAGTGACACAGGCAGGAGGAGCCTCCCAACACAGGGCCCAAAGAATAAAAAAGGTGAGGAACCCAGCAGTTGGAACTTCCCAGCAGGCGGCCCAGAGTACAGAGGCTATGGGATCTAGGAATGAGTGAACTAACACCAGAGAGCTAACATCAGGAAACTGTGAGCAACCCAGTCGTTGGAACCTCAGAGCAGAAGGCCCATATCGCCATGGGGATGGGAACATTTCACGAGTGTCCTGGCATCACTGGGCTCACATCAGAAAACCTGGGGAGCCCAGCAGTTAGAGCCTGACGCCAGAGGGACCTCATCACCGAGGACAGGAGTCTCCAAAAGGATCCAACTGCCACCAGAGGGCCGACGTCACCAAGGCAATGGGAGCAAGCCAGGCAGGAGTTACCTCAGAGCACAGGGCCCACCTCAGAGAACGGTAAGGAACCCAGCCAGGATCAGACTCTCACCAGAGGGGCCACATCACCAAGGGGCTGGGAAACAGGCACGAGTGTCCTCACACCATTGGGGCCACATCATCGAAAGGTGAGGGACCCAGCACACGTGGCCTCACACCAGAGGACACACATCACAACGGGGCTGGGATTGAGGCAGGCAGGAGGAGCCTCAAAACAGAGGGCCCATAGAATAAAAAAGGTGAGGAATCCCGCAGTTGGAACCTCCCAGCAGGCGCCCAGGAGCTGCAAGCCTATGGGATCTAGGCCGGAATGAACACACATCAGAGGGCCCTCATCATGAAACTGTGAGCACCCCAGCCGTTGGGACCTCAGAGCAGAAGGCCCAAATTCCCATGGGGTTGGGAACCTGACAGGAGTGTACTCGCACCACAGGTCGCACATCTGCAAATTTTGGGAGCCCAGGAGTTAGGGTCTGACGCAAGAGGGCCCTCATTACCGAGGGACGGAGACTCGCAGCAGACACCAACTCCCAACTGAGGGCCCACGTCACCAAGGTGATGTGTGCCAGCCAGGCAGGAGTGACCTCACCGCAGAGGGCCTACCTCACAGAAGGGTGAGGAAACCAGCCAGGATAAGACTCTCACCAGAGGGCCCACATCACCAAGGGGATCGGAACCAGGCAGGAGGGTCCTCACACCAGTGTGGCCACATTATAGAAAGGTGAGGAACCCAGAACATGTGGCCTAAAACAGGGGACCCACATCTCCAAGGGGCTAGGAGTGAGGCAAGCAGGAGTATCCTCACAAAACAGAGCCCACAGAATAAAAGTTGTGAGGAATCCAGCAGTTGGAACCGGCCAGTAGGCCGCCCAGAGCACAGAGTCTATGGGATCCAGGCCACAGCAAACTCACAGCAGAGGTCCCACATCATGAAACTGTGAGCAACCCAGCGGATGGGACCTCAGAGCAGAAGGCCCACATCCCTATGGGGATGGGAACCAGACAGGAGTGTCCTCGGCCCACTTCCACGAATCAGAAAATGTGGGAACCCAGCAGTTAGGACCTGAGGCCAGAGGACCCTCATCACCGAGGGGAGGAGGCTCCCAGCAGGCTCCACCTCCCACCATAAGGCCGATGTCACCAAGGCGGGGTGTGCCAACCAGGCAGGAGTGAACTCAGAGCAGAAAGCACACCTCACAGAAGTGTGAGGAACCCAACAAGGATCAGACTGTCACCAGAGGGCCAACATCACCAAGGGAATGGGAACCAGGCAGGAGTGTCCTCACACCAGTGGGGCTACATCACCATAATTTGAGGGACCCAGCACACGTGGCCTCAAACCTGAGGACACACATCACCAAGGGGCTGGGAGTGAGGCAGGCCAGAGGATCCTCAAAACAGAGGGACCATAGAATAAAAAAGGTGAGGAATCCCACAGTTGGAACCTCCGGCAGGCAGCCAGGAGCAGCGAGGCTATGGGATCTAGGCCGGAGTGAACTCACACCAGAGGGCCCTCATCATGAAACTGTGAGCAACACAGCCGTTGGGACCTCAGAGCAGAAGGCTCACATCCCCATGGGGATGGGAACCTGGCAGGAGTGTCCTTGCACCACTTAGCACGAATCAGAAAATGTGGGAACCCAGCAGTTAGGGCCTGAGGCCAGAGGGCCCTCATCACCGAGGGGAGGAGGCTCCCAGCAGGCTCCAACTGCCACCATATGGCCGACGTTGCCAAGGCGGGGTGTGCCAGCCAGGCAGGAGTGACCTCAGAGCAGAGGGCCCACCTCACAGAAGGGTGAGGAACCTAACCAGGATCAGACTCTCACCAGAGGGCCAACATCACCAAGGTGATGGGAACCAGGCAAGACTGTCCTAACAGCAGTGGGGCCAACATCACCAAGGGAATGGGAACCAGGCAAGAGTGTCCTCACACCAGTGTGGCCACATTATAGAAAGGTGAGGAACACAGCACATGTGGCCTCAAACAAGGGGACACACATCACGAAGGGGCTGGGAGTGAGGCATGCAGGAGGAGACGCACAACCGAGGGCCCATACAATAAAAAAGGTGAGGAATCGAGAAGTTGGAAACTCCAAGCGGGAGGCCCAGAGCACTGACACTATGGGATACAGGCCAGAGTGAACACACAGCAAAGGGCCCACATCATGAAACTGTGAGCAACCCAGCAGTTGGGACCACAGAACAGAAGTCCCACATGCCCATGGGGATGGGAACATGGCAGGAGTGACTCGCACCACTGGGCACACATCAGAAAATGTGTGGAGCCCAGCACTTAGGGCCTGACACCAGAAGGCCCTCATCACTGAGGGGAGGAGGCCCCAGCACGCTCCAACTGCCACCAGAGGGTCCACGTCGCCAAGGCGACGTGCGCCAGCCAGGCAGGATTGACCTCACAGCAGAGGGCCCACATCATGAAAGTGTGAGCAACCCAGCCGTTAGGACCTCAGAACAGAAGGCCCACACGCTCATGAGGATGGGAACCTGGCAGGAGTGCCCTCGTACCACTTAGCACGTATCAGAAAATGTGGGAACCCCGCCATTAGGGTCTGACGCCAGAGGGCCTCATCACCGCGGGAAGGAAGCTCCCAGCAGGCTCCAACTGCCACCAGGGTGCCGAAGTCAACAAGGCGGGTTGTGCCAGCCAGGCAGGAGTGACCTCAGAGAAGAGGGCTCACCTCATGGATGTGTGAGGAACCCAACCAGGATCAGAGTCTCACCAGAGGGCCCACATCACCAAGGGGATGGGAACCAGGCAGGAGTGTGCACACACCAGTGGGGCCACATCATCAAAAGATGAGGAACCCATCACATATGGCCTCAAACCTGAGGACATACATCACCATGTGGCTGGGAGTGAGGCAGGTATCTGGAGGGGCACATTTAACTCTAATTTCCCACCAGGAAGAGGAATTAACCAAAGGCTCAGAGTGCCGTGCCGGACCCTGATTATGGCCTGAAGCAAACCTGCAGTTTTGTGGCCAGCTTACAAGGAAGCGAGTTAAGAAAGGAGCTCAGGGGCACTGTAATTCACAAACCTGCAGAGATAAATGACAGCTATTGGCAAAAATATATCGAAGTAAGTCTGCAAAGAGGACTTGAAAACGAGGCAGAATTGCAGGAATCATATTTCAAGAGGTAGATTGGAATTGCATTTAAAGCATATGAAAAGCGGCAGATCTTTGACAGTGATGCACATGGACAAAAAGTGCGTATACATTTTTCCTGAATATATTCAGGAAAAAACGCATATGAACATTTTGGCCAACCAAGCACTCCAGCAATGGAAATCCACACTACAATGAAGTCACATTTCCCATTCGTCAAAAAGGCCATCTGAATAAAGTGTAAAAACCAGAAACACAGGACAGGCCATGGAGAACAGGGAGCCGTGTTATGCTGATGGGCGGGATGTAAATTGCCAACAGACACTCTGGAGATGTTCATGGTGTATCCTGAAACATCTAAAAAACAAAGCTACAGAGCCTAGGGCACTTCCACTTTTGGCCCTATAGCTTAGGAAAATTAAAATCAACAAGACACAGCCAACACAAAATTTAGGGCTGCTGTGTTTACAAGAACCTCGAGTCCAGTACAAATTAAATATCCCAGAAAGAAAAAAATGGATAAAGAAGTTGTGCTACTTACGTACAACGGAATATCACTCAGCAGTGAAATCAATGTCATCAGGCCTGTAGCAGCAAATTGAGTGGATTTAATTATGATGATTCTAAGAGAAATATGTCACACAAAGAAAGATAATTATCATAAGATATCACTAATAGAGGGAGTGTAAACTTGGCTACACATAAACTGAATTACAAAACCGAACAGAGTCTCACAGTTAGATAAAAACCTTATGCTTGCTTAAGGGGAAAGTTGAGTTGGGCTGCTGTATAAAAACAGATTGAAATTAGCACACATACCATTCCATAAGCCAAATACGTAATAAACAAGACCTACTCTTTGCTCAACGAAATAGACTCATCCATGGTGTATCACCTCACACCTATTAGAATGGGCATCATCAGAAAATCTACAAACAACAAATGCTGGAAACGGTGTAGAGATAAGGAATCCTCTTCCACTATTGTTGGGAACGTAAATTGATACAGTCACTGTGGAGAACATTATGGAGCTTCTTATAAAACAAAGAATAGAATTACCATATGATACAGCAATCCCTCTACTGGGCATATACCCAGACAAAACCATAAATCAAAAAGAGACATTCACCACAATGTTCATTGCATCACTATTTACACTATCCAGGAAATGGAAGCAACCTAAATGCCCACAGACAGACGAATGCATAAAGACGTGGTACATATATAAAATGGAATATTACTAAGCCATAAAAAGGAATGAAATTGGGACATTTGTAGAGACGTTGATGGATCTAGAGACTGTCATACAGAGTGAAGTAAGTCAGAAAGAGAAAAACAAATCTTGTATATTAATGCATATATGTGGAACCTAGAAAAATTGTACAGATGAACCGTTTTGCAAGGCAGAAATAGAGCAATACATGTATACAACAAACGTATGGACAACAAGGGGGGAAAGCTGTTGGGGATGGTGGTGGGAGGAGTTGAGATATTGAGATTGGTATGTATACATTTATATGTATAAAGTAGATAACCAAAAACAACCTGCTGTATAAAAATATAAAATTAAATTCAAAATAAAAAAATAAAATTAAAAAAAGTAAAACAGAAAAAATATTCTTCCCTTCACATACATGTATTTATATGAATAAATTATTTCCATGCTTATATCTGTAAATACACAAAAGAGGAATAAAATCTACCTTGAACCAAAAACGAAAAAAAGATAAAAAAGAACAGAACCCACCAGTTACACAGAGGAAAACCGTTTCAGGGCACTTGCTCCAATTGCAAACAATTCTGAAGTTGGTCAGTGGTGGGGAATCATCTCCCATTCAGCCAGCATGCTCCTCGCAACAAGCGTCCTCACTGCAAAGCTGGGGGACCGTGCCGAGGTATCTGTGAGTAAACGTGGGCCGAGCCCCAGGCCAGCTGCTGCTGAAATGTTCCCACCCTTCCAAGGCTAAACACCTGAATATGTACAAGGACTTGAAAACCTAGAGGAAGGGCCATGGAGCCACATGAGGGACAGCATGCCAGCCGACTTGGTGCCTGCAGGCCAGCCAGGATGGTCCTGGCCCTGGGTGCTCTTCTGGAAGCTCTCCATTTCCCTGCCTGAGATACCCCTGCTGTCCCGGCCCCCACTGCTTTCTTCCTTCCTCACCTGTGCCCAGGGAGAAATTCCAGCGGCAGGTGTGGGTGACACATCCTCTTCTTTAGCAGGTAGCATCTTGGCAACTGCTGCAGAAAGTCCAGCAGAGCCCCACTCACACTGGGACACCCACAAAGCCGTGGCCTCTCACTCCCTCCCACCAGCCCAGCCCCGAGACTGCTGACAGGGCAGAGAAAATGGCGTCAGGCACAGCTGCAGGGGCTCTTGCTGCCTGGAGCGGTGTTTATATTGATCTCAACCCAGGCACACCTGGGGAGGGCTGGCCGGCACGGTCAGGCTTCCCAGGCCAGCCAATAATCACCCCTCAGGGGCTCACAGTTGCTGAAAATGGAACTTGCTGAATTGGCCAGGTCCAAGGAACAGGTGTGGGCTCCTGAGAGTCAGGATAGACAAGGGGCTGCAGCTCTGGCTTGTTTTCTAATTATATTATCTGGCCCATGAGTGGGAGACAACTTCAAGAAAACCCTCTCCTAATGAGAGGAACCCAGGAGTCAGGGAGAGGAGGGGTGGGTGGTGGTTGGAGACAGAGGCCTGGTGCCCCGGGTGCAGTGGAAGTCTCTGGAAGACCAGGTGGAGGAGGCCGCACAGAGTGATGCCCAGGGTCACAGACCTGTCAGAGCTGCTGTTTGTTAGTTCAAGTCCTGCTCTGAGGTGCTCTGTGTCAGATCTGAGCGACAGGTGAGCTGGGAGTGCTCTGCAATGAGGGCTATGTGCACGGTTCCTGTGTGCCCAGCCCTGCCAAGGTACCTGCAAGGGTAGCTCTGTATCCTGGGAGGGGCCTGACCACGGGAGCCCCATGGACTGCAGAGGACCTGCCCAGGGAATCCCATATCCTGGGAGGGGCCTGAACACGAGAGCCCCGTGGGCTGGGGTGGGGGTAGGGTACCTGCCCAGGTGAGCTCCATATCCTGGGATTGGCCTGACCTCGAGAGCCCCATGGGCTGCTGGAGTCCTGGTAAAGGATGTCAGGACAGTCAGTGAAGCCACCGAGGATATACCTCCAGTAGTTCCTAAATCCTACACCCTGCTGGTCATTCTACCAACCACCAGGACTTGGTATTCTGTATTACTCTTCAATGATGCCTTCTTTTGTATTCCATTAGTCCCAGAGTCACAAGAAATTTTGGCTTGTCAGTGACAGGACTCAACATACAACTAAAACAATACTTCCAGGCTGTCTTGCCCCAAGGGTTCAAAAATTCCCACACCATCTTTGGGGAAAGCTCAGCTAAAGACCTAAAAGTTCTACCTCTGGAAAAGGAAACACTCCTTCAATATTCACACAACATTCTGATCGCCAGCCCTACTAAGGAGGCCTCAGAACTACCAAGCCAATAAAGGATAGAAGTTGTCCACGAAAAAGCTCAAATATCACAGACTACGGTGACCTGCCTGGGCTTCATTCTCACAGAAGGTCGGAGAAGCCCATCCCAGGAAAGGGAAGAAACAATTTACAGCCTTACCCCTTTCTGAAACTAGAAGACAGCTTAGGGGTTCCTGGGGAAGCCAGGGTTTCCTGCCTCTGGATCCCTAACTACAGTCTACTAGCTGGGCCTCTATATGAAACACTGAAAGGAAAAGATGATGATCCTTTTGAATAGAATCCAGAAGTGGCCTTTCAAGAATGGAAAGAGCAGTCAATTCAGACCCTTGCCCTGGAACTCCCTAATTTAGCTAAACCCTTTGACCTTTACATTCCTGGTGAAAGGTGAATCGCCATTGGAGCATTAGTGCAAAAACTGGGACCACTTGAAATGGAACAATGCAAGAATGCCATCCAGGTAGGATAAACTATGGTCACCAAGGGGCTTGGCCCACCACCACATCTGGCCAAGATACTGGTGGTATCTGAAAACCTGGAAATCAGCAGCCCAAAAGGCCACCTCCCTTCTAAGGGAAACGGACCCCACGTGGTGATCCTAACCCCCAACCATGCCCTGAAGTTGCAGGGTTTGCTCCGTGGGCACACTGACCTCGATTGAGGAGGCCCTCCAACTCCAACCTCCAGAGAGATAACCGGGGGCAACGGGGCACCATGACGACCCATGTGACCATCACTTGACCTGGAGTTTCTCTCATAAAACAACAAGAGTGTGTCCCAAAAGAGTAGACTACTGCTTGCAGTACTTACTGTACCCAGAGGGGAGCTAATAATCTTGGCGGGGGAACCGTATATCATGCTGTCACCATAGAAAAGCCTACAGACACCCTGATGATGGTGGCCAATAAGACCGGCTGGACTCCTGTTTACTTCCAAAGGCTCTTGACTCAGTGACCATCATGATCCTTCATCACCACTAACCCTGGACTGTCTGGGAGCTGAGCGGGCAGGGTCCTGACACCTGGTGCTGTTTTTACGTTAATTCATGGGCCTAATGGAAGAAAGCGCAGACTGTTGGTCAGAGCATCTAGGCTGGCAGAAACGGTCAGTCAGAGCATCTAGGCTGGCAGAAATGGTCAGCCTAAGGTGGCTGAACAGATGTGGGGCGGGGTGAAACTGGACCTCACAGCGCCACTGCACATCTCCTTTCTGGACCCTTAAAGGTCATTAGAATCTATAACACTTCCAATACTGGTGCTCAGGCGGACGAGCAGGGAGGCAGGAGGCCTGGGGACAATCAACGTCACCTGGAGGCTGCTGGGGAGAAGTTCTGACCCTCGCCCACGGGTATGAGGCCTCCTAACTCAGCACTCAGCAGTTAGAGAAGAAGGGTCTGCACCCGCAGCACTCCAAGAATGAGGAAAGGGACAAAAGGCAGAAGAGGAGTTTGTCCCAGGCAAAGCCCCTTAAAAATGCCTGGGAGATAAAAATAGAATCTGGGCAATAAAATAAAGTCTAACCTTTTTTATCCTTTGTGCTTTGTCTAATTTCAGGTGCTCCTAGGGTCTCGCATACAGAGGTTCCACACCCGGCACTTCAGACCAGATTTCCTAGAGCAGAATGGCTCGATGACACTTCAGCTCCTGGGGCCCAGTTCAGACTCCGTGACATAGAGCCTGAGCTGCAGCCAACCAGGTCCTCGAGAGCTCAGCCCCCTCCCTCCCAGTGACTCTGACAGGATCTCTACACAGCAGCCCAGCCCACAGCCCACAGGGTAGCACCTCTCCATTCTCTGATCAAAATATAAAGTTTCCTTTGCTTTTGAACCAAACTCAGTCTCGATCTATTGGCTCCAATGACACTGGGCAGGGGGACACTTGTTGGCGTCCACTCTGGAGGATCAGTAACAGAAATTGAGAACATTGTAACTTCAATGAACAGATGTGTGAGCCAAACTGTAATTAACATAGAACAGTGTATAAGGCTCGGGTAAAATAAGATGTTTCTAACACTTCCATTTGATATTTCCATTACTTTATTATAAGCAAGTTCAGTGAAAAGGTCTGTCTTCTTTGTCAGGTCAATATTAGAGAAACAAAGTGACTTCTTTCCAAGGATGTACATCTAATAATCTTGGTTAAAGCTTCAATCTTGTTTTAAATGCTTTTGCATTGAAAATGATACCTCTCTTTCAGCTCCCCCATTTCTGAGAAGCATAAAATCTTATAATTTATTATTACCAAAGGGAAATGGTAGGAGGAGGGATAAATTAACAGTTTGGGATTAACACATACACACTGCTATGTATGAAATCATCAGCAAGGAACTACTGTATAGCACAGGGAACTACACTCAATATTTTGCAATAACCTATAAGGGGAAATGATCTGAAAAAGAATAGATATTTTTATTGACATCATCCATCAATGACAGTAAAAATGGAACCTAAGGGAAGACAGTGGTGAGTGCTTCTGACCCTGAAGACTTCAATCATCTAAAGTTTGGACTCTGCCTACTTCCCAAGGCCCTTAATGAACATGTGTGTAGCCGTAGCTTAAAAAATTCCCCAGTTTGGGTTGCGGAGAGACACTGATATTGAAAATCCCCTGGTGTTCTCCTCACATGAATGGGACCCTTCCTACACCTAAAACATGCCTGTCACACCCAGAGAATGGTTTACCGTCTGGTCGGGAAAAGTTTGGAAAAGGCATCTCATCTCCTCATCTCTTGGTGCTAGGGTTCACCACTCCAGCGTCTTTACTAACAGTCTCCCCACTTGGAGATGTCAGCACTGTCAACATCCTGTTGCATACAGTTTGGAATTTGTCCAGAGGATGAAGCGGAAGGAGGAGGAACAATGAGAGACAAGTCCTAGGTGTTCGGACAGGCACATGCCACTCTAATTTCCAATCAGGAAGACGAATTGACCAAAGGCTAGGGTTGCCCATGGAAACAGAATAGGGCTTGAGGAATCCTGATGCTTTGTGGCCAGTTCCCATAAACACAAGTTGGAAAATGGAACTCAGGGGCACTAAAATTCACGAAACTGCAGAGTTGAAAATATCTATCACTGAAAAATGTCTTGAGGAAAGTCAGAGAAAAGGACTTGTAAGCAACGGAGAATGGCAGGAAAGGGATTGGAAGAGGTAGAAAGGACTCGCCATTAAGCACAAGAAAAGGGGCTGAACATTGCCAACATTGCAGTTGGCCAAAAAGGGTGTATGCGTCTTTTTCTGTATATATTCAAGAAAAGGGCATACACTTTTTTAGCCAACCAAACAGGTGGGCACTGGAAATCAATTCTCCAAAACATATCACTTTGCATCAGTCAGAAGAGCCGTCCTCATAAAGTGTAAACACCAGAAATGCAGGACAGGGCAAGGAGAAAAGGGAGCCCTGTGAGTCTTATAGTGGAAATGTATATTGCCAACGGTCACTCTGGATAAGTGTATTGTGTTTACTAAAGCATCTAAAAAATGAGCTACCGAGCACAGGGCACTTGCACTCATGGAAGTATATCTTGGGAAAAACAAAAATCGAGAGGACACAGGCACCCCAATGTTTACCACCTCTCTGTTTAAAAGATCCTCGACTAGTATATAACTTAAATGTTTCTGCAGAGAAAAAATGGATAGAGATGTGGTGCTTATGTAGAGTGGAATATTACTCAGCCTGGAAATCAATGAAATACGGCCAGTTGTAACAACTCCAGAGGAGTTACGTGTGATCATTCGATGTCATATAATTCAAAAAGAAAAAGACATAAGATATTACTAATACATGGAATGTTAACATGGCTACATATGAACTGAATTACAAAAGAGAAGAGGGTTTCAAATTAAGAAAACCAACTTATGCTTCCTTAAGGGGAAAGGTGAGTTGGGGTGCTGCATAAAACCAGAGATTGAAATTAGCACAGATACCGTTCCATAAGCCAAATATGTAATAGTCAAGGCCTACTCCTTGCTCAACGAAATGGACTCAACACGCGATATTCAATGCCTAGGAATATACCTGATTAGTAAGAATCTTAAAACCCATGAACTTATATGTCTCCATAAGAGAATCAAGCGTGTGTACAGCGGCATAAACGAAGCAGTGAAAATCCGATAAATACCGTTATCAAAATAAACTACAAAAACAAAACACAATGAAAGTGAAATAGAGAGCAATTCTTAAATAATTCATTCAGGGCTTGTGATGCAACCTGGATTTACCACATCAACACCCAGAGCTGGGTGAGACATAAGGCTGGACACATGGGGCTGATAGCATTGGTGAGTTTCTGTGAGCAAATGCAGACCCTTTGAAGTTATACTGCATGGTACCCATTCCATGGGTCCCAACTCTCCAGGTAAAGGGATTCTTTATTCAGCTACAGCATGATTGGGAAACCCAGAGTATGGTCCACCATGTGATTGGGAAACGATTAAAAATGTATCTAAGTTTTCGTATCCTGGTCCTCAGGTTCACCATTCCAGATGCTTTACTAACACTCTGCCCACTTGGAGAGACAGTGCGCTTAAACTCCTGTTTGGCATATTTCGCAATTTCTTCAAAAGATGAATAGGAATAGGGAGAAACAATGAGAGACAAGCAGTAGGTGTCTGCACGGGCAAATGTAACGCTCGTTTCCCACCAGGAAGAGGAATTAGCCAAAGGATCAGAGTGCCCTGCCCGAAACAGATTGGGGCCTGAAGCAATACTGCGGTTTTGTGCCCAGCTCACAAGAAGGGGGGTTAAAAAAAGGAGCTGAGGGGCACTGTCATACACAAACGTGCAGAGTTATAAATGAAAGCTATCGTCCAAAAATATACTGAATTAAGGCTGTGAAGAGGACTTGAAAGCGGGGCAGAATTTCAGGAAAACGATTGCAGGGGGTAGACTGGAATTGCCCTTAAAGCACAGGAAAAGAGGCAGAACGTCGACAATGATGCACTTGGCCAAAAAGGGCGTATGCGTTTTTTCCTGAATATATTCAGGAAAAAACGCATACGCCCTTTTGTGTCAACAAGCAAGCCTATAAAGGAAATCTGCAATAAAAGGCAGTCTCACTGCCCCTACCTGGCAAAAGGGCCACCTGATAAAAGTGTAAAATCCAGAAAGGCAGGACAGGACATTGAGAACAGGGAGCCTTGTTATGCTGATTGGCAGGATGTAAATTGCCAACAGCCACCCTGGAGAAGTGTATGGTGTTTCCTGAAACACGTAAGAAACAAAGCAACACAGCCTATGACACTTCCAATTATGGTCCTATAGATTAGGGAAATTAAAATCAAAAACAGAGAGCCACCTCAAAGTTTGGGACGGCTGTGTTCACAAGAAGCTCGTCTACACTACCAGGTAAATATTGCAGAAAGCAAAAACTGTATAAAGAGTTTGTGGTAGGTACGTACAAAGGAATATCACTCAGCAATGAAATCTGTGTCATCAGCCCCGTAGCAGCAAAGTGAGTGGATGCAGGTACGGTGATTCTACGTGAACTACGTCACACAGAAAATGAAACATCATAAGATATCACTAATACACGGAATGTAAACTTGACTACACATGAACTGAATTACAAAACAGAACAGGGTTGCAAATTTAGAAAACCAACTTGTGCTTGCTTATGGGGAAAGGTGCGTTGGGGTGCTGCATAAAACCAGAGACTGAAATTAGCACAGATAACATTCCATAAGCCAAATATGTAATAGACAAGACCTACTCCTTGCTCAACGAAATGGACTCAACACCACATATTCAACGCCTAAGAATATACCTGACTAGGTAGAATCTTAAAACCCATGGATTTATATGTCTCTGTAAGAGAATCAAGCCAGTCTACAGTGGCATAAACGCATCAGTGAAAATCCGATAATCCCCATTATCAAAATAAATTTCGAAAAGAAAACACAAAGACAGTGAAATAGAGAGCAATTCTTAAATAATTCACTCAGGGCATGTGATGCAACTGGGATTTAACACATCTACACCCAGAGCTGGTTGAGACATAAGGCTGGACACTTCAGGCTGATAGCATTGGTGAGTTTCGGTGAGCAAATGCAGACGCTTTGAAGTCATACTGCATGGTACCCATTCCATGGGTCCCAACACTCCAGATTCAAGGGATTCTTCCTCCAGCTAAAACATGCATCGGAAACCAAGAGCATCGTCAACCGTGTGATTGGGAAACGATTTAAAATGCATCTCAGTTTTCGTATCCTGGTCCTCGGGTTCACCATTCCAGAGGCTTTACTAACACTCTCCCCGCTTGGGGAGTCAGTGCCTTTAACCTCCTCTTTGGCACAGCTTGCAATTTCTGTGCAAGATGAACAGGAATAGGGAGAACCAATGAGAGACTAGCTATAGGTGTCTGCACGGGCAAATGTAACGCTCATTGCCCACCAGGAAGAGGAATTAACCAAAGGCTCAGCGTGCCCTGCCGGAAAGAGATTAAGGCCTGAAGCAATCCTGCGGTTTTGTGCCCATCTCACAAGAAAGCGAGTTGAAGAAAGGAGCTCAGGGGCACTGTAATTCACAAACCTGCAGAGTTATAAATGACAGCTATCCTCCAAAAATATATTGAAGTAAGCCTGCGAAGGGGACTTGAAAGCGGGGCAGAATTTCAGGAAAACGATTGCAGGGGGTAGAGTGGAATTGCCCTGAAAGCATAGGAAAAGAGGCACAACGTCGACAATGATGCACTTGGCCAAAAAGTGCGAATGCGTTTTTTCCTGAATATGTTCAGGAAAAAACGCATACGCACTTTTTGGCCAACCAAGCAAGCCTGTAAACGAAATCTGCACTACAATGAAGTCTCACTGCCCCCCTGGCAAAAGGGCCATCTGAAAAAAGTGTAAAATCCTGAAAGGTAGGATAGGATATGGAGAACAGGGAGCGTTGTTATGCTGATTGGCAGGATGTAAATTGCCAGCAGCCACCCTGGAGAAGTGTATGGTGTTTCCTGAAACACGTAAGAAACAAAGCAACACAGCCTATGGCACTTCCACTTATGGTCCTATAGCTTACGGAAATTAAAATCAAAAACAGACAGCCACCCCAATATTTGGGACGGCTGTGTTCACAAGAAGCTCGTCTACAGTATCAGGTAAATATCCTAGAAAGCAAAAAATGGATAAAGAAGTTGTGGAACGTACGTACAATGCAATATCACTCAGCAATGAAATCTGTGTCATCAGGCCCGTAGCGGCATAGTGAATGTATGCAGGTATGGTGATTCTACGTGAAATATGTCACACGGAAAAAGAAACATCATAAGATATCACTAATACACGTAATGTAAACTTGACTACACATGAACTGAATTACAAAACAGAACAGGGTCTCAAATTTAGAAAACCAACTAGTGCTTGCTTATGGGGAAAGGTGCGTTGGGGTGCTGCATAAAACCAGAGACTGAAATTAGCACAGATAACTTTCCATAAGCCAAATATGTAATAGACAAGACATACTTGCTCAACGAAATGGACCCAACACCACATATTCAACGCCTAGGAATATACCTGACTAGGAAGAATCTTAAAACCCATGGATATATATGTCTCCGTAAGAGAATCGAGCGTGTGTACAGCGGCCAAAACGCAGCAGTGAAAATCCGATAAATCCCATTATCCAAATAAATTTCGAAAACAAAACACAATGACAGTGAAATAGAGAGCAATTC